>NC_057387.1:68386202-68481702 GCF_019320065.1 Cervus canadensis
TGTTATACAGTATATTTCTGTTGTTAACCTCTTAAATGGTTTTAACATTCATTCAAGTTGCTACACGTATTGGTAGTTAATTCCTTTTATTGCTAAGTAGTATTCTATTTATAGATATACCAGATTTTAGTTGTTCCTTCATTAGTTGATGGATTTGGCCATTATGAATGTTGCTGTGAACATTTGTGTGCATGTCTTTTGTGGACATACATTTTCATTTCTTATGAGAAATGGAGTACAATTGCTAGGTCATTTGATAAACATTTAATACTTCAGGAAATTTCCAGGTGGTTTTTGAAAGTAACTGTACATTTTACATTCCCACCAGCAATTTATGAAGGTTCTAGTTTCTTCACCTCCTCACTAACATTTGGAATTTTTAGTCCTTTGATTCTAGCTATTCTACTAGGCCTATAATAGTATCTAACTCTGGTTTTAATTTGATGACTAATGATGTAGAACAATTTTTCAAGTACTTATTTGCCATTTGTATACCTTCTTTTTTTTTTTTTTTTTTTTTTATTAGTTGGAGGCTAATTACTTCACAACATTTCAGTGGGTTTTGTCATACATTGATATGAATCAGCCATAGATTTACACTTATTCCCCATCCCGATCCCCCCTCCCACCTCCCTCTCCACCCGATTCCTCTGGGTCTTCCCAGTGCACCAGGCCCGAGCACTTGTCTCATGCATCCCACCTGGGCTGGTGATCTGTTTCACCATAGATAGTATACATGCTGTTCTTTTGAAACATCCCACCCTCACCTTCTCCCACAGAGTTCAAAAGTCTGTTCTGTATTTCTGTGTCTCTTTTTCTGTTTTGCATATAGGGTTATCGTTACCATCTTTCTAAATTCCATATATATGTGTTGTATGCTGTAATGTTCTTTATCTTTCTGGCTTAATTCACTCTGTATAAGGGGCTCCAGTTTCATCCATCTCATTAGGACTGGTTCAAAATGAATTCTTTTTGACGGCTGAGTAATATTCCATGGTGTATATGTACCACAGCTTCCTTATCCATTCATCTGCTGATGGGCATCTAGGTGGCTTCCATGTCCTGGCTATTATAAACAGTGCTGCGATGAACATTGGGGTGCATGTGTCTCTTTCAGATTTGGTTTCCTCAGTGTGTATGCCCAGAAGTGGGATTGCTGGGTCATATGGCAGTTCTATTTCCAGTTTTTTAAGAAATCTCCACACTGTTTTCCATAGCAGCTGTACTAGTTTTGGCATTCCCACCAACAGTGTAAGGAGGTTCCCTTTTCTCCACACCCTCTCCAGCATTTATTGCTTGTAGACTTTTGGATAGCAGCCATCCTGACTGGCGTGTAATGGTACCTCATTGTGGTTTTGATTTGCATTTCTCTGATAATGAGTGATGTTGAGCATCTTTTCATGTGTTTGTTAGCCATCTGTATGTCTTCTTGGAGAAATGTCTGTTTAGATCATTGGCCCATTTTTGACCGGGTCATTTATTTTTCTAGAATTGAGCTTCAGGAGTTGCTTGTATATTTTTGAGATTAATCATTTGTCTGTTGCTTCATTTGCTAATCGATTTTCCCCTCCCAATCTGAGGGCTGTCTTTTCACCTTGCTTATAGTTTCCTTTGTAGTGCAAAAGCTTTAAGTTTAATTAGGTCCCATTTGCTTATTTTTGCTTTTATTTCCAATAATCTGGGAGGTGGGTCATAGAGGATCTTGCTGTGATTTATGTCGGAGAGTGTTTTGCCTATGTTCTCCTCTAGGAGTTTTATAGTTTCTGGTCTTACATTTAGATCTTTAATCCATTTTGAGTTTATTTTTGTGTATGGTGTTAGAAAGTGTTCTAGTTTCATTCTTTTACAAGTGGTTGACCAGTTTTCCCAGCACCACTTGTTAAAGAGGTTGTCTTTTTTCCATTGTATATCCTTGCCTCCTTTGTCAAAGATAAGGTGTCCATAGGTTGTGGATTTATCTCTGGGCTTTCTATTCTGTTCCATTGATCTATATTTCTGTCTTTGTGCCAGTACCATACTGTCTTGATGACTGTGGCTTTGTAGTAGAGTCTGAAGTCAGGCAGGTTGATTCCTCCAGTTCCATTCTTCTTTCTCAAGATTACTTTGGCTATTCGAGGTTTTTTGTATTTCCATACAAATGTGAAATTCTTTGGTCTAGTTCTGTGAAAAATACCGTTGGTAGCTTGATAGGGATTGCATTGAATCTATAGATTGCTTTGGGTAGTATAGCCATTTTGACAATATTGATTCTTCCAATCCATGAACACGGTATGTTTCTCCATCTGTTTGTGTCCTTTTTGATTTCTTTCATCAGTGTTTTATAGTTTTCTATGTATAGGTCTTTTGTTTCTTTAGATAGATATACTCCTAAGTATTTTATTCTTTTTGTTGCAATGGTGAATGGTATTGTTTCCTTAATTTCTCTTTCTGTTTTTTCATTGTTAGTATATAGGAATGCAAGGGATTTCTGTGTGTTAATTTTATATCCTGCAACTTTACTATATTCATTGATTAGCTCTAGTAATTTTCTGGTAGAGTCTTTAGGGTTTTCTATGTAGAGGATCATGTCATCTGCAAACAGTGAGAGTTTCACTTCTTCTTTTCCTATCTGGATTCCTTTTACTTCTTTTTCTGCTCTGATTGCTGTGGCCAGAACTTCCGACACTATGTTGAATAGTAGTGGTGAGAGTGGGCACCCTTGTCTTGTTCCTGATTTCAGGGGAAATTTGGCCCATTTTTTGATTGGGTCATTTATTTTTCTGGAATTGAGCTGCAGGAGTTGCTTGTATATTTTAGAGATTAATCCTCTGTCTGTTTCTTCATTTGCTATTATTTTCTCCCATTCTGAAGACTGTATTTCCACCTTGCTTATAGTTTCCTTTGTTGTGCAAAAGCTTTTTAAGTTTAATTAGGTCCCATTTGTTTAGTTTTGCTTTTATTTCCAATTTTCTGGGAGGTGGGTCATAGAGGATCTTGCTGTGATTTATGTCAGAGAGTGTTTTGCCTATGTTCTCCTCTAGGAGTTTTATAGTTTCTGGTCTTACATTTAGATCTTTAATCCATTTTGAGTTTATTTTTGTGTATGGTGTTAGAAAGTGTTCTAGTTTCATTCTTTTACAAGTGGTTGACCAGTTTTCCCAGCACCACTTGTTAAAGAGGTTGTCCTTTTTCCATTATACATCCTTGCCTCCTTTGTCGAAGATAAGGTGTCCATAGGTACGTGGATTTATCTCTGGACTTTCTATTTTGTTCCATTGATCTATATTTCTGTCTTTGTGCCAATGCCATACTGTCTTGATGACTGTGGCTTTATAGTAGAGCCTGAAGTCAGGCAGGTTGATTCTTCCAGTTCCATCCTTCTTTCTCAAGATTGCTTTGGCTATTCGAGGTTTTTTTGTATTTCCATACAAATTGTGAAATTATTTGTTCTAGTTCTGTGAAAAATACTGTTGGCAGCTTGATAGGGGTTGCATTAAATCTATAGGTTGCTTTGGATAGTATACTCATTTTCACAATATTGATTCTTTCAATCCATGAACACGGTATATTTCTCCATCTATTTGTGTCCTCTTTGATTTCTTTCACCAGTGTTTTATAGTTTTCTATGTATAGGTTTTTTGTTTCTTTAGATAGATATACTCCTAAGTATTTTATTCTTTTTGTTGCAATGGTGAATGATATTGTTTCCTTAATATCTCTTTCTGTTTTCTCATTTTTAGTGTATAGGAATGCAAGGGATTTCTGTGTGTTAATATTATATCCTGCAACTTTACTGTATTCATTGATCAGCTCTAGTAATTTTCTGGTAGAGTCTTTAGGGTTTTCTATGTAGAGGATCATGTCATCTGCAAACAGTGAGAGTTTCACTTCTTTTCCTATCTGGATTCCTTTTACTTCTTTTTCTGCTCTGATTGCTGTGGCCCAAACTTCCGACACTATGTTGAATAGTAGTGGTGAGAGTGGGCACCCTTGTCTTGTTCCTGATTTCAGGGGAAATGCTTTCAATTTTTCACCATTGAGGATAATGTTTGCTGTGGGTTGGTCATATATAGCTTTTATTATGTTGAGGTATGTTCCTTCTATTCCTGCTTTCTGGAGAGTTTTTATCATAAATTTAACCCATGTTTTCAAAAAGGAGAGGGCTTATGGTCTCCTCTTCTGTTGGAAAGGGAACAATGGGTTTAGAATTGATGGTTGCATAATTGTTTGGCATTTTCTCAGTGCATCATCAATTACATGCAAGTTGATTTTTATTGTTTTTTGTGCCTTATACAATAGTACATATTGAATGAGAAAACATTGTTTATCTTTAATCAGGTTACTAAAACCATATATATTTACTTGGTAGAATTTTTGAGCATCATTTATTGCATGTGGCAGGGTTTATTGAGTTACCATGTCAGGGTCACACCTACAGAAGTGGAATTATCCCCTTTTCCAAACTTCAGTTCAGATATAAAACTGAATATGGTACACTCTCATGCATGCACACCAAGGGGATGTAAAAAAGTCTATTACTCATACAATGAGCCTTTTGGGGAAGCAGGTGGATCACAAGCAGGTCTGAAAATGTCTTGACAAACAGGAAAAGCAGACCAGCTTGGGGTTTTTATGGTGGTTTGAGTTTGGGACTAGAGTTATGCATCCTACACGGCATATAGTTGAAATTTCTGCCCAAACCAAATGCAGAAGAAAGCAAGCAAGCTTTCTTTTCAGTTTTCTCAGATGTGAGGCAAAAGGTGAAGAGGGAGAGGTGGAACTTTAAAGCTGTCAGCAGTTAAATTCCAAAAACTCAGACAGATTGTTACATGGTATCATTTTACACACTAGGAGATTTTATATAAAGCTCTGAGAGGTAACTGGGCTTTCCTGGTGACTCAGATGGTAAAGAATCCACCTGCAATGTGGGAGACCTGTGTTTGATTCCTGTGTCAGGAAGATCCCCTGGAGAAAGGACTGGCAACCCATTCCAGTATTCTTGTCTGGAGAATTCCATGGACAGAGGAGCCTGGTGGGTGGGCTTCAGTTCTTGGGTCACAAACTGTCAGACACGACTGAGCAACTAATACTTTCACTTTTCTAAGTGATAGCTAGTTCAGGTGTACAAAACTCATTAATTGTCAGAATCAGAACTCATATCATAGGGCAATTTCAAACGACTTGTTTTTTTTTTTTTTTTCCTATCATGTCTACACTGCTCTTCTCAGAAAAAAAAGTAAAATGATTAAAAATAAATCTGTGTTGCTTGTATATTTCAATTTGAAAATGTTTCCCAAAGCTTTCTGTAATTTAACTAGATCTAAGGAATAAATACAGCTGAAATATCTTCACTCCTTCTTATAGACACTTTTTGTCAGATCAGGACCTGCTTTTGGAAATCACTGTCATCTAAATAGTAGAATATTTTGATTTGTGATTGTAAAACCCTAGGAATATAGTTCCTTCTTCACCTGCCCAAATAAAACAGTTTCTACCAGTTGTGCTCACTACTATTAGAGGGAGATTAAACCTATTTGTGAGATTAGTTTCACTTGTTCAGAAATAAGAGGGGTTCAGGTCAGAGTCCACTGGGGTTACATTGCCTGCTTTTAGTTTATTTGTTTAGCTTTTGACTCCTAATGCTTAGATGTTTATTCTGGTTCTTGCCTGTATAAAACCCTTATCTCCTACCTCCTAAGCCTAATATGACTGCCTTTCCTTTATCTATCATGTGCTTTAAAGTTAATGATTGGAGCACTAATGCTTCCAGGTCTCTGTTCTATATCACACCCTACACATCCTATCACAGTATATATCATGGTATAATCTAGCCTTCATTTCATACCCTACCAGAAGCACCATAGGCATAATTACAAAGATTCCTTTGCCTGAAATGTGTCCACTGGAACCACAAGACAGAAAACTCATTTTGGGATGCTAGATACTCTCTTCCTCAACACTGGCCTGGTGACTTCTCATAAGATTCTATCTGAACAAAAAATCCATAACTCATTTAGCTTTTATTAAAAAAAAAATAACTACATTAATTTTTTACCATTTTTCATGTCCGTGGAACTTGTCCTCTTTGTCATGAAGACTTTGAGATATAGTTTATTGGAGGTCTGAAAAGTTGAGCCATTTAGAACAGTTTTTAACAATCTGATAAATAACCAAGAAGACATTTTCTTATGATTTACTAATATCTCATCAACTGGGTTGGTTCTCTCTGACTCATCGTTGACTTACCCAGTAGTATCTAATAAAAGATAAACTCTATTCTTATTGTCTCCATTGAATTATAAACAGTAAATTTGGTATCAATTCCAGAAAATGGCTCACTTAACAGAAGTATTAAGTCCATCTTCAATCTGTATAGTGATGGGCAGATGGAATTCTCCAATTCATTTTCCTCCCCAGACCTTCCCCAGTGGTAAGATGGAGTTCTTTGCTTTTGTGGGGATCTAGAAATCCAATGGCATCTGTACCCTAATATATATATATATTTAACAGGAGGCTAATTATTTTACAATACTGTAATAGTTTTTGCCATACATTGACATGAATCAGCCATGGGTGTACATGTGCCCCCCATCCTGAACCCCCCTCCCACCTCCCTCCCATCCCACCCCTCTGGGTCATCCCAGTGCATGGGCCCTGAGCACCCTGTCTCATGCATCGAACCTGGACTGGCGATCTGTTTCACATATGGTAATATACATGTTTCAATGCTATTCTCTCAAATCATCCCACCCTTGCCTTCTCCCACAGAGTCCAAAAGTCTGTTCTTTACATCTGTCTCTTTTGCTTTCTTGCATATAAGGTCATCATTACCATCTTTCTAAATTCCATATATATGTGTTAATATACTATATTGGTGTTTTTCTTTCTGACTCACTTCATTCTGTATAATAGGCTCCAATTTCATCCACCTCGTTAGAACTGACTCAAATGCATTCTTTTTAATAGCTGAGTAATATTCCATGTGTATATGTACAGAACTTGTACCTTTTAATTGAGACTAGCATAACACAAGAGAGACAATCAAATTAATGTTGTTTCTGCACTAAGTAATTGGAGTTCTTGCAATGTCAGTCTATTTGTCTTTCAGGAGTTAAGAGTCCACCCATGTCAGAGAGCAGGTTGTTATTTTATTGATCTTTCCAAAAGGCCACAGCTGGATTAATAATGCCTAAAGGAAGTCCATTTTAATCCCTCAAAATTTACCTAAATTAAAGTCTTTAGAAACCTCAGATCCACTAAGAAGTCAACGTTACTTCTTGAAGAGACAGTATGCTCTTCCTAAATTCCATGATTCAAAATGCAACATCAGTGTTTGTGTTTATATGAGCACATTAATCTGAAATAGACCTACAGCAGTCATAATGGTGAGCAGAGTTTGCTTGCTGAACTGATGAATTTCTATTGTAACCTACTGCCCGCATCCTTGAGTCAGCAATACTGGTTTTGGAAGCCACATCTCAGTAGATGAGGCAGGGTTCTATGGCTATAACATTTATAGTCAGATTCTCTAGATTCAAATTCTGGTTTTGATAGGTGATGGCTGTGTGGTGTTTGGCATGTCAAGTTGAATCTTTAAACATTAATTTTATCATCTATTAAAAATGGAGAATAATTTTACCTCATAGAGATCATATAAATATTTGAGTAAATGAAATCACTTCCTTTATAGTAGCACAAGTAACTATAATTAAAGACCAGTTGTTTTGCCTCATAGTCCATTATTAGGAAAACATATTTAATTTTTATTATCATTTTCTGGAGAAAGAAGTTGGTAGAAGACATCTATGTATATTAAAAGATGATATTGAGTTAGATATCAATTCTCAATTGACATCACTCAGTATTCTACCTATAAATATAATCAGTTTCTTCTCACTGTATATAGTCTCAATTTTCTTTATTACAGCTGGATATGACTGTGTCTTTCCTCTCCTTTCCTTCTCTTTACTGATATTTCTGAGGAGGACATCTTCACTCAAAAAAAATTTTCTTTGAGCTCATCTTTTTTTTAGGATCAGGCTCTAACAACTCCTCTTCCTACTGCATCATCTCTCTTGTCCTTCTCAGTGGATTATTCTTGCTCATACTTCAGTAATGAATTTGCACAACTCTAATTGAAAGCATCTTGTTGCTCCTCTGATCCCCTTTTGACCTACTGTTCCATCACCTTTCTCTCTTATCTTCATTTTACTGTGTGCTTCCAGAAATTTTTTATGGAAAAAAGCTGGGATATAAAAATCTTCTATATGATAATAATTAAATATTATAATCTATTTGAGTCTCAGTTTCCTCTTTAAACAACAAAAGTAAGATTTTACTCAGTTGAAAGATCTGTAAACATAATAAGAAATATATAGTTCAAATATTAATTCAAAACAAAAACAAGAAAAATAAGAATGGTCAAAAATATAAGGGTACTTAAGTTTTGCTTCCTATGCATTACTTCTTTTTCTTCTTTAGTGGAATCAAAAAGGGGCAAAATTGCTGCCAAAAGTTGTTTGGAATGTGAACGTGGTTAACAGTTTGAGGAATTCAAATTGAATGAACTTCACTCTTTGGCACACAGTAGTTATTAAACCAATATTTGTAAAGAACTTTTCTAGGTGAAATATTTCATAGTATGCCTGATATTTTAAGATTAATAAAAAAGTGAGTGAGGATTGGCTTGAATAGCAGGCATTCCTTATTAAATAATTTTGCTCTTTCAGCTGACCTTTACCTACAATATGTTGATATTTAAGAGGTTGATTTTCCCCTAATTTGTGGATCCTGTCTTCCTTCTTTAATTTTAATCTGGACATCAAAGTAACTAAGCTTATTATTGCTCATGGGCAGCTTACAATGTGATCTTCAGCATTATCATTATTGTCATGATCATATTTATAACATAAAATGCAAGCTATTTTAATATTGTTTCACCTTTCTAGGAAGCAAAGTTATGTCTTCGAGTCATGAAATAAAATCAATAGATTATCCTGTATGATATGAGTATCATGTTGTGACTACTGCATAAATCCCCAAAGTTTTACTCTAATAATGTATGATTCTCTTCTATTTGATTTAGATATTATACAAATCCAGTTGAATGATAATTATAACCCAGGATCTATATAGGCAAACTGATATGTCATTTTTTATTAAAATAAGAAAAGTTACAATTAGTTAATGATATTTAAAACACATATATCATCTTAGTCATTAGGGTGATTCTGAAAACATCCATTAAATATCTCAAGGACGAGGAAATTATACCTTGGTACCAATTCAGAACACAATATACTAAACATCTGCTATCTTGGGCACAACAATAAGTGATTATTAAGTGCTGTGTTAATATGTAGAATATGGTAAAACAGCCTAAAGTAAATGCTAATCAAAGAATGTCAATTAGAGTAAAAGTTGGTAAAAAAAAAAATGCTAACAATATTTTTCTTTGAACTGACATTAATGACAAAATTAGAGTTTATATACACAAGTCAAAGCTGTTTTGAATAATTTTGTATGTACTTTTAGAAGATTATCAAGCTGGAAAATGATCATATTATCTTGAACTTCACATTAATAACACTCAGTCACACACGAATCCTATAGAGTTGACATACATACATGATTATCAGTAATATCTTTAATTGTGAATATTTGTATGGAAAATCTCTAAAACACTTTTGGTCAAATAAATCAGATGTAATTTTTATTAGGAGAACTTTTGCTACTAAAGAATTATTTGGTAAGGAATTCTAAAAGCATTTTTGTTTGTATAAAAGGAGTGGATTGCCTTTTTTAATCCTTTAATTTTTTGACACTCTGTACAAATATTAATGAAAGGTTATTCACATATATTTAAGTATCACAAGTAATCCATAATTAAGCTTTTAAATAACAAATAAAAATCACTATCACTTATTATGTTTTAATGTTTATAATGAAATTGTTTTGTCATTAAAAGATCAAAATGTGCCTATTGCTTCCTTGGATTTTTAAGGAGGCAATGAGCAGTAAACTCAGCAATTACTCATACATATTACTAAATGTCACTCATTGAAGAGCAGCAAACTATGAAAAAGGAAAGATATCATCTATTAAGGGTGAGATTTTGGTCTGATTTCATACTCCATGTGTTTTCATTCTTCAATGTAATGCTTGAATAATTTTATGCACAGCGTTACAAATAAAGGTAGAAAATTCTTGAAGTTTGTTTGACTTCAGCTTAATTAAAATGCCTTTTCCACAATTGTATGTGCTAATTCAACCAGCAAACTTGATATGGTTTTAAATGATACAAACCTAGATAGTATATCACAATTTATAAATGATACATCATGATGTTAAGAAGAATCTGTGTTACTCTAGCCAGTCTACTGCCTTGGATTTCTGTAAATCTCTTTTATCTGCACCAATAATTACCTTACTTCAGCAAGGCAGTTTTAATTAAATGTCATCCTTTAAAATCAAGAAACACTTACAAGGTCAAGTAGGTCTAGGATAAAACTAAAATTTGCTCTCAAATCATGGATTACTTGATATTCTGCTATAAAAAAATTGTAAATGGGGCATACATAATTCTCCTCATGCAATTTTAATGAGATTTTGACCAGTTTCAGAATTGTTTCCTCTGTATAATTTTACATCTGTTAGTTGAAGAATAATACTTTCTTACCTTTGACTATGAAAATAATTTCCACAGGAAAACATTTCAGGCAGGAAATCTAATATTTCTTATTTTTAAGAAAATCCTTTTTTTTTTCTTCTTTTTCTTTGTTGAGACACAATCAGATTTTACCGAAAGAAGTGAAAGAACTACATGGATTACAATTCTTTAGCTGCTTTTAGAAGTTCAACAGATAATTTTGTTTACTGTTTTATTGTACAGTAAGTCCCCTACATATGAACAAGCCCTGTTCCAAGAGTGTGTTTGTAAGTACAATCTGTTCATAACTCCAATAAAGTTAGCCTATGTACCCAGCTAACACAATCAACTACACAGCCGTGTGCTGTAATAGGTTTATACTACTTTTCCCACAAACAATACATTAAAAAGTCAGCAAACACAAAAAATAAAGAAATGTTTTAATCTTACAGTACAATACCTTAAAAGGACAGTAGTACAGTACAATAGCTGGCATCCAGGAGCTGGCACTGAGAGAGCGGGCAAGAAGAGGTACTGACGGGAGGAGGTGGAGGAGGGGGGAGTTGGGAGAGCTGCGGGATCGGCAGCACCAGGGCTCGGAGGCCAGCTGCAATTTCGCTCACAAGTGACACTGATGGCACAGATTCTAGTTCTGTGCTGGATTCAGTTCTATCCACGCTCTTGAAAAATTATCCAGTCATGTCCGGGTAGCAGCTCTTTCTTTCTCAACATAGATAACACAGTAGCCTGGGATTGTGCTCTGATCGGCTGCTGCAGCCTCTGTGTACTGCTCTACACTCAAGTCCTGTGCTTCAGAAACTATTAATGCCTCCTCAAATAAAGAAAATCCCCAGCCATTTCCTGTGTTGTGAGTCTCTTCAATCTCTTTGGCTACTTCTTTTTCTTGTCTCTTTGTCCTTTCTCTGGGCCTCCAAGTCCATCGGGTCTGCATTAGTAAGCTCCTCCTGTCACACAACAAGAAGTTCAGTGAAGTCATTCTCTTGCAGATCTAGCTCCAACATCTTGCTGAGGGTCGCTATGCTGCTGATGACCTCTTTGGACAACCCATCCCCCTTCTCAAATCCATTATAATTGTGAACAAACTGTACAGTAAAGTACACAAAATACAACCACTTTTAGTGGACACGTGCATGTGACAAAGTATGTCAGAAATGTGAATTAACTTATATGGTTGGGGAATGTGAATACACATTTACATCTTTGAAAGTCCACAACTTGAAATTTCATAGGTAGGGAACTTACTGAATTTGCGGGTGTGTATACATGCCTAACTGGAGAAGGAAATGGCAACCCACTCCAGTAATCTTGCCTGGAAAATCCCATGAACAGAGGAGCCTGGCAGGCTACAGTCCATGGGTCGCGAAGGGTTGGACACGACTGAGTGACTAACACACACACACACACACACATACATATGTATAAGGGCTTCCCAGGTGGCATAGTTGTAAAGAACTTGCCCACCAATAGAGGAGACACAAGAGGCACCTCAAGGTTCGATCCTATGGTCAGGAAGATTCTCTGGAGAAGAAAATGGCAACTCGCTCCTGTATTCTTGCAAGGAAAATCCCATGGACAGAGGAGCCTAGAGGGCTACAGTCCATGGGGTCACAAAATAGTCAGATATGACTGCATATTCAAAGTGCACACACATAAACGTATAAATGGTATGAGATATGCTGTACTATGTCTAAGCTATTAGAGGGATAGCCCAGATTACATACTTAACTTCAGCTGTTTGGGAAAAATAGGAAATCATAAGATATGCAATGCTTATATTATTGAAAAACCATACCTCCATTCTTTTATTCAAGTACTTTTATTCAGTACCTAACACACAGGTGTGTTTAAGTGGAGGCAGAAAGAAATGAGCATTTAATTTTACAGAGACAGAAAACTTCATGCAAGAGATGGAGTTTTAAGAAACATAATAATAACATTTATTAATTACTTTAATGCAAAATGACACCATACAATAGATGAACAAAATAAAAGAAAAAAACAAAACAAAACAAAAAACTGGCCCCAGGTTACACAAATAGTGGAAATATTAGGCTTTGAACCCAGTTAGTAGGGTTCTAGAATGTATAATCTTAAACCTTAGGTTCTCCAGCCTCTGATAGGTACAAATTTGCAGTTTGGATAAGATAGAATTTGACAGATTGTCAAATGAAAGAAAATCAGACCAAAGACAGAGGTACACCACAGCATTGTGTGTTGTGCAAATTCAGGGAAAGCTTTCTCCTCTATGCAGTCTTGTTTATCTGTCCAACTTCATCTCAAATTATGTCTTAAATATGAAGTGCTTATATGCACATATTCTCTTCTCTGTACCTCTGTATGTGCTGTTACTCTACTTGGAGATACCTCCCAACATCTGCTTCTCCTGTATCCTTTAAACTCAACTCAATATCCACATCTTTTGATAATTCTTTCTATAACCCATTTCTCCTCTGTTCTCTTATATACTTTAGTATATTATTCTATTGCATTTAGTGCATGCTTTCTAAGTATCTAAGTAATCACTACTACTGTTTCACACATTAGCCTATAGTAAATGCTGATAAGATCTTATTGATCTAAATTAAACTTATATATGCACCTTGTGCTTTTACTGTTTTCTTTTCATCTGATATATATAAGAAACTGGGACTTATAATGACTAAGTGAATGAATTATGATATGTGTGCTATACATTTGCACATGACTTAGAATATACTAGGTCTGAGTTTGAATAGCATTTCAGCCATTTAATTGGCATTTAGTTAGTCCAGATGCCCAGCTTCCTTGAGCCTCAGTTCTTTCTCCTACAGAAAAGGGAAAATCAAAACTTCCTTTCCATGTTATTACCAATGTGGAATGAGATAATGTATGTAAATTGGTCACTACAGAACTAGATGGATAGTCAATGTTTAATATGTAATATTTATTCAGTTCAATTCAGTTCAGTCACTCAGTTGTGTCCAACTCTTTGCAACCCCATGGTCTGCAGCATGCCAGGCTTCCCTGTCCATCACCAACTCTCGGAGCTTATTCAGACTCATGTGCATTGAGTTGGTGATGCCATCCAACCATCTCATCCTCTGTCATCCCCTTCTCTTCCCATCTTCAATCTTTTCTAGCCCCAGGGTCTTTTCAAATGAGTTAGTTCTTCGCATCAGGTGGCCAAAGTATTGACGTTTCAGCTTCAGCATCAGTCCTTCCAATGAATATTCAGGACTGATTTACTTTAGGATGGACTGGTTGGATTTCCTTGCTGTACCAGGGACTCTCAAGAATCTTTTCCAACACTACAGTTCAGAAGCATTAATTCTTCGGCACTCAGCTTTCTTTATAGTCCATCTTTCACATCTATACAGGACCACTGGAAAAACCAAAGCCTTGACTAGACGGACCATTGTTGGCAAAGTAATGTCTCTTATTAGGTATTAATTAATTAGGCATTAGCCTTATTAGGTATTAGTATTGTTATTATGATAAATATTCCTATTTGTATGTATTAAACATTACCCAAACTTGGTCTGTCATCAATGATTTAGATATGATAATGAACTAGAAGCATTTATAAACTAGTCAATAGAAAGATTAATACAGGCAATATAAACTTGAGGACTTTTACTATTTCAAAGGAAAAAAGGACATTCTAAGAAATATAAGAGCCTTTTATGGGGGGAACAGCAGGGAGTTATAATTTGACCACATTTTAACAGGTTTCATATGACTACCAAGCGTCTATTGATATTCATTTTCTAGAGACTACTAAATTGTTCCACACTTCTGGAAAAAAGTCATTGAAATTTCCATTTCATTATGTATACTGCCTTTGAGAGACCAGGGGCTGTCCTAAAGAGAGAGTCGGTATGGAACTAAAAGCATTTGAACCGCTTACAAAGTGAAAATGGGTTACATTAGTGCAAAGTGAGACATTCCTGTAAATGTTAAAGACTTTTAAAAGACTTTAAATAATATCTTAAAGTCATTCATGTCTATTCTAGGCATGCAAAAACTCCAAATTTTGTACTTGCATAAGTCAAGGTAGTCAGCAATATGCTTTAGTTAATCATAATTCAGTTAGTGGTCTGGAACAGAAAATCAAAGCAAATTAAACTTCTTGTGAAATTTCAACACAATTCATATAGATGTTTTGGGCTACTTATTTCTAGTTCCACTTAGTATCATTTGTTCAAAATAGAGTGAAGGGAAGATGTTCTTATATAAAGTTAAAGACTTATGCTTCATAAAGTATACAAAAAAATCATTGCTTTACTAATTTCAGTCATATCTCAATGTAGACAAAAGGAATATTTAGGAAATTCAAACAAAGCACTTTGTACATTAGCTTTAATGAAAACTATGTATTGTTCATTATAATGTAGATTATAAAAACATCATGAATGCTCAAGATATTCACATTTACAAAGCAAAACTTTATATTCATTTTCTTAACTCTTAAGATGAAACATTTGAACTAACTGATAACAATGTACAAGGACATTTGTGCATACACATTAAGAATCCACAAAATACTTGAATTTATGAAGTATGATCCAACATTCATTTTTACATATATATTTGGAATTTTACTATAGAAAGAGGAGTATTCTATTACTCAGTGTATGATAAAATGCTCTTCCCTTCTTTGGAGAACATAGGCACTGATTTTACTTAATCAAATATCTGAATTCTCTGCTGGACATTCTCCTAAGTTTTTCTCCAAAAATTGCTTTACCAATATATGTATTTTCAACTAAAAAACAATTATTTTTTAAAAAGTACTATTGAATCTTTGACTCTCTCATCCAATCTCTACTGAGTTTTTACACCATGCAAATCACACAATTTCTGCTCTAGAGAATTTTATTTTGCAAAGACAAATTTCTTTGTAATTATCAAGATAAAAAGGATTTATAACATGAGCACTACAGTATGAAATACAATGAAAGCTGTTTAGGAATCTTTAGAAAGAAGTGATAATTTTAAATCATGACAGTCAGAATTTCATAAAATTAGTGACATTTGAGCAGAGGCTAAAACATAACTGTGATTCCACAGACAGAGCCAAAGGAGACAAAGGGAATGGAATCAGACAAAGCAGAGATCTGGAAGAATGCAAAGTATACTTGAAGAATATCACATAGATACTGGGTGGAATCTTTTATTCATGGGAAGAGTGTTAAACTAACTTGCAAAGTTCTTGTATGCTAGGTTAAATTTTTAAATTTGGCTTATATTTAACTAGTTCATTATTTGTTTCCACTCCATCTCATGTTAAAATGTATCTGATTTATAAAAACATTTAAAAATTTACACTAGAAATAAATTTTAAAAATATAAATGGAAATGCGAGTACTTCATTTGACATGTTTATGAGCAGGCACATGAAAGAATAATATAGATATTTATATATAAATAAAGAAAATCTGAAAATGACATGGACAAGGGGCAGTGGACTAGTGGAGGAGGATTCTAAAAGCCTCGAACTTGTCTCCCTTACTTCTATCTGGAAAAGTACTGATTTAGTTAATGGACCACTATGGACCTGACCAGGTTTTGGGGGCTGACAGCATTCAGTGTGAAACTGTTAAGGGCAATGACACAAGCACTGCAAAGAAAAAAATCAGAAGAGCTTTGGACACTGAAGGAAAGTAAGCAATTAGAATAACCAAGGCCAGAGACATTGATGCCAGCATTGCTTGAGTCACAGGGTAAATGAATATTTTGCCTTTCTAAAAATTATATTTCTATTCAAGCATCCATAGATGGGGATCTAATGCAGGCACAGAAAGTGAGAATAAGTATAAAGCAAGTATCTGTTTCTTCCCCTCATGTATAGTAGATTGGAAATATTTATAATTTCTTTATACTCTTCCCCCTGTGATGCAGTCTATATTTGCTTCTCTTGAATTTGGGCTGATTTGTGATTAATCTGACCAATCATGTACCACTGCAGTGAAACTATTCAAATATGAACCTAGATCTCAAGGAGACAGGCAGTCTTTACCTTGGTTTCTATGAACCCTGAGCCATCATGTAAAATGTCTCATTGGCCTATTGGAGGGGCCTTGAGACTTCATTGAGAAGGAGGGAGCCAGCTCAGCTTGTTCCAGTAACCAGGTAAATATTGCCAAATGGAGCACAGAATCAGGCATATGAGCCCTGTGTAAATTCCTGAGCCACAAAATTGTGGTAATTTTTAAGTCCTTAAGTGTTGTATCATTTATTGCATAAATAAATACATGACTGAAACAGCTTACTTCCTAAAATTTTATATGGAAAAATACACCCTATGTTCCAGAACTTTATTTAAAATAAATTATAGAATTTATTTATCAAGCAATAATTATGTACTGAATAATATGTGAAAAACCATAATAGATGCTGGGATCATGTACATGATAAAAAGATACAACCTCTGCTCTCTGGAGGTCATGATCCATTGGAGAAGGAAGAGGATTAATAAGATAAGTGGATCAGAAGTGGATCAACCAGATCAGAAGTGTGTAGATATTAATAGAGCAGAAAAGGGAAAGATCATAAATGTAGTGAGAAAAATAAAAACAAAGGAAGAAAAACATATTGACCCAAACATTTAAAAAGCTTGTTGCTCAAGTAAGCATGCAAATTATAGCTAAACTTCTGAAAATCAAACCTCTACATACATTTAAGGATATAAACAAATTAAGAAAAATTTGAATTCTTTGGCATAAAGAAAAAGTAACTTGGAATATAATATACCAGAATCTTTCCTTGAGTGTCAGGAGGCACCCAATACTTTTTTGAACAGTTCATTTATTGGTCTTATATCATTTTTTCCAGAAGAGTTGAAAGGATTCTTATTCTTTATCCATTGTTTCATGACCAAAGGAAAGAGTTCACTGTTGAGGTGGTAGGTATGTAACTTATTACTAAGAGTTTTCCTCCTCCACGTTATATTTTGGACAAACTTACTGGTGTTGAAATAAGCCACTAGTTTTTCTAAAATCATCTGTTCAATCTAAATCTTCTCATAAATATGCCTAGTTTGCTCATTCATTAGTCCTCTACAGTTCCTTGCTATGTGTTGACAGAAAGTGTTACTATCAGCTCCCATATCAATTTCTGTTTCCATCTTCCTCATTTTTTCAAAAGCTTGTCCCATTTATAGGTTCAGTCCTATCCTAAAAGAGAAATCAATTTTTACTAATTCTGAAGAACACAAGCACTGCCTGATAAGGTCTCATTTTTGAATAACCTTTCTAAGATAACTTGTCTTTGGGTTCAGTGGCCCAGAGCTGACTTTTAGCCCTGTTTTGTGTCCCCAATCTTTCTCACTGCTAGTATGACCAACACATAGCCAATACTGAGCAGCAGATATTGCAAGTTACTAAAGGCCTATTCCCTCTTCTCTAATACTTTTATTTAGACAATACTTCTCGACCCATTTCATAAGTCAAATCTCCCTTCTTATCTAACAAATTGTATAAGATTCTACTTTTGCCCCTCTTTTCTAGTTTCTTTTAGTTTTGTTTTTTCCTTAGCCATCTACCAACAAAGAGGGTAGGGTGGGAGGGAGGCGCAGAAGGGAGGGACATAAGTATACTTATAGCTGATTCACATTGTTGTACTGCTGAGACTAACACAACATTGTAAAGCAAGTGTCCTCTAATTAAAAAAAAAAAAAAATCCTATGATTAAAAAAAGGATAGGGAAAGCAACAAAGGAGTGCCAATTCTGATTGGATGAAACATGTACTCAATCTTTTTACTAAGGAGTAGGTCTCTTATATAATGCTAATGTTTCCCTGGTCTTTTTTATAATCTAGTTTATGTGAAAAAAAAAATCAGAACTGAGAAAAACATAGTCATAAACAATACACTGTTACAAAACAAAGTTGGTTCAGTTCAGTTCAGTTGCTCAGTTGTGTCTGACTTTTTGCAACCCCATTGACTGTAGCACACCATGCTTCAGTGTCCATCACCAACCCCTGAAGCCTACTCAAACTCATGTCCATTGGGTCAGTGATGCCATCCAAACATCTCATTCTCTGTCATCCCCTTCTCCTTCTGCCTTTGATCTTTCCCAGCATCATGGTTTTTCCAGTGAGTCGGTTCTTCACATCAGGTGCCAAAGTATTGGAGTTTTAGCTTCAGCATCAGCCCTTCCAATGATTATTCAGAACTGATTTCCTTTAGATTTGACTAATTGGATCTCCTTGCAATCCAAGAGACTTTCAAGAGTCTTCTCCAAAACTACAGTTCAAAAGCATCAATTTTTCTGCACTCAGTTTTCCTTATAGTTCAACTCTCACATCGGTACATGACTACTGGAAAAACCATAGCTATGACTAGACAGAACTTTGCTGCAAAAGTAATGTCTCTGCTTTTTAATATGCTGTCTAGGTTGGTCATAGTTTTTCTTCCATGGAGCAAGCATCTTTTAATTTCATTTTAGAAATTTCATTTTTGAAATTAAAATTTGGAAATCTTAATTTCCAAAGCAAAATCAACACCCAGTTGTGGATGTGACTGGTGATGGAAGTAAAGTCTGATGCTGTAAAGAACAATATTGCATAGTAACCTGGAATGTTAGGTCCATGAATCAAGGCAAATTGGAAGTGGTCAAAAAGAGATGGCAAGAGTGAACATCAACATTTTAGGAATCAGCCAACTAAAATGGACTGGATGGGTGAATTTAACTCGGATGACCATTTTACCTACTACTGTGGGCAAGAATCCCTTAGAAGAAATGGAGTAGCCATCATAGTCAACAAAAGAGTCTGGAATGCAGTACTTGGAAGCAATCTCAAAAACGACAGAATGATCTCTGTTCATTTCCAAGGCAAACCATTCAATATCACAGTAATCTAAGTCTATGCCCCAGACAGTAATGCTGAAGAAGCTGAAGTTGAATGGTTCTATGAAGACCTACAAAACCTTATAGAACTAACACCCAAAAAAGATGTCCTTTTTATTATAGGGGACTGGAATGAAAAAGTAGGAAGTCAAGAGATACCTGGAGTAATAGGAAAATTTGCCCTTTGAGTACAAAATGAAGCAGGGCAGAGGCTAATAGAGTTTTCCCAAGGAGACCACACTGGTCACAGGAAACATCCTCTTCCAACAACACAAGAGAAGACTCCACACATGGACATCACCAGATGGTCAATACCAAAATCAGATTGATTATATTACTTGCAGCCAAAGATGGAGTAGCTCTATACAGTTAGCAGAAACAAGACCAGGAGCTGACTGTGGCTCAGATCATAAACTCCTTATTGCCAAATTGAGACTTCAACTGAAGAAAGTAGGGGAAATCACTAGGCCATTCAGGTATGACCTAAATCAAATCCCTTAAGATTACACAGTGGAAGGGAAAAATAGATTCAAGGGATTGGATCTGATAGACAGAGTGCATGACGAACTATGGACTGAGGTTCATAACATTGTACAGGAGGCAGTGATCAAGACCATTACTAAGAAAATGAAATGCAAAAAGGCAAAATGGTTGTCCGAGGAGGCCTTACAAATAACGGAGAAAAAAAGGAAAAAAGATGCAAAAGGCAAAGGAGAAAAAGAAAGATATACCCATTTGAATGCGGAGTTCCAAAGAATAACAAGGAGAGATAAGAATGCCTTCCTCATTGATTGATGCAAAGTAATTGAGGAAAGCAATAGAATGGGAAAGACTAGAGATCTCTTCAAGAAAATTAGATATATCAAGGGAACATTTCATGCGAAGATGGGCACAATAAAGGACAGAAATGATATGGCCCTAAGAGAAGCAGAAGATATCAAGAAGAGGTGGTAAGAATACACAGAACTATACAAAAAGATCTTCATGATGACCCAGATAACCGTGATGGTGTGATCACTCACCTAGAGTCAGACATCCTGGAATGTGAAGTTAAGTGGGCCTTAGGAAGCGTCACTAGGAGCAAAGCTAGTGGAGGTGATGGAATTCCTTTTGAACTATTTCAAGTCCTAAAAGATGATGCTGTGAAAGTGTCGCACTCAATATACCAAACAAAGTAATTGTTACCAAACAAGGTTCATGTGCCAGATACCTGGTGAGGCCAAATAAACTGAAATATCAGTCTGGAGCAGAGAAATGTTTACTGAATGGCCAAGCAAGGAAAATCAGCGGCTCAATTTCAAAAACCCTGAACTCTCTGATGGCTTTGGGGGAAAAGTTTTGTGGACCCAATTTGAGGTGAGGGTTGTAGGTTACATGACTTTCTTCCAGTTGGTTGGTTGTGACGTAACAAGGCAATGCTCCAAGAATCTTGTGGTCAGTCTGAAGTTGCCATCCTCCACCTGGCAGGGGCCTTCGTTCTACAGTTGAGCTCAAAGATATTGTTATGTATCAATATATTCTTTAAGGAGGAAATAGAACCCTGCACCAAGGCTGAACTGTTGTTTCTTGACTATATTCCCTCTCTTCCTTGATTAGCAACTGTTTGAACCTACACTTTGGAACTCAAGGAAGATCATGGAAGCTGAATGAAGCCTATTTCATACAAATAAGAAACACGCAGGACACAGAAATGATTTGTATCTCAGAGCCCTGCAGAGTCCTTCTCAGTTTCAGTCCTTAATCAGGCAGGTATTTCTTCCTTAAGTATATCCCCTCCTTTCTATATCTTGTAGTGACTTGGTGAAACTCTCTTGTCAAGAATCTTGACAACCATCTTGTCAAGGTAATTTCCTTTGACTTGAGACAAAAAACCATAATCTTATTAGAACATTAGTAGAGTATTATAAAATCCATTTTCACTAATCATGTCAAAGAGAATATCTTTGTATTGGGAATTTTTAATTTCTGAACCTCAAGTATACTTTTGAGAAGAAAATAATTCATAAGTTTTTGATAAGGTGCATTCTGTTGTCTTTCTGAGTCATTTCTTGCATTGCTTAAGGTGGAGTAGATTCAAACTTTCTCCATGCTTCATTGCTGATATATTCTCAATAACTTCATTCAGAGTGGACCTATCCACCTTTTGGATTCTAAGGGCTCTCCTAGAGCTGGCTGTTCAAAGTACTATAGTGGTAACTCAGGAAGAGTAGTAATTGCCTTTGTAAGTACAACATTTCAGAGAGGAAAACACTTCACAGAAAAGGCAATATTAAAGTTGAGTGTAAACAATAAGTAGGAGTTGCTGAGTAAGAAACTGTGAAAAAAGAACGCCAGTCAGAGGAACAAAGTTTTAGAACAGTGTACATATTAGGGAAGATATGTAGGGTACTCTGGGGAAGGGGAAGGAAATGAGACTTGAAAGTAAGATTTGGAACAAAACAGGAAGGATCCTGAATAACTTGCTAAGGCTACTTGCCTTTATGTGGGCAACAGAAGGGAGGCAGATAACAGGATCTCTCCTGCTCTTCTAGATTCCTTAAAGTTCTCTAGTTTTGAAAATTTCCAGAATCTGTTAGCAATGGGAACTTAGAGAGGAAATCAGGAGAGAAGTCACCATGAAAATGATGACAATAATGGGTTTAAAGAGATGTTGCCGTGTCAGTAGAGATACCCAGAGCTATCTCTAAGACTACCAAATCCTGCATTTGACTTGCACTGGAAGAAATTTAGAGAGGAATTGGAAGTTCAGGAAAAAGATCTGTGGAAGGAGCCAAAGCTGTTAATATTCCCTAAACCAATGTGATTGACTTAAGAGGAAGGCCAGTGAAAGTGGGCAGAGTGAGCAGCTTTGGGTAAATAGGTGTAATGAGATGGGAACGTGGAAAAGAAAGAGGAGTGTGGTGTGGAAAGCTGGCTGCTGAGAGCAAATTTTTGGTAATATTATGTAGGCAAGTAGATGGACAGGGAATAACAGTATGAATGAGGAAGCATTCAAAAGCCCCAACTGTACTGCCAAGCATATTTGTCTTTGTTTAACCAAATTCATGTCACAATTGACTAGCCTAAACAAACTTGAAAATGTAACAGAAAGGACATTAAAAAAAACCCAAAACAAACAAACAAACAAAAAAACCTTCTTTTAGGAATTAGGCTCTAAGCTCATTTTTTCAAGTGTGCATTTTTGCTATCAAATCGTAAGATGTATTTCTCACATTTTTTGGTCACCAGTTTCCTTTTTCTTCATTTTCAGATGTGTCACCTTTAAATTCTTATTAACTACCTTGGGGCAAAAATAAGTGACATTTTTGCCTCTTGGATTTTGTTTTTTTTCAAATGCACTATTGGAGAAGGAAATGGCAATCCATTCCAGTGTTCTTGCCTGGAGAATCCCATGGACAGAGGGGCCTGGTGGGCTACAGTCCATGAGGTCACAAAGAGTCAGACATGACTGAGCAACCAACAGTACTACCCTAAAAGCACTATGTTTTCTGTTTCTTAAAAGTGGATATTAGAGTTAGGTATGACTTGTACAGAATTCTGATCTACTCTAATAAAGGTTTTATAACAAGTTTCTTTTCCATCCTATGTTAAATTTGAGGTTTGTGTACTGGAAAAGTCAAATAAAATCACACTGCAGGCAAAATTAAAAAAAAAAATAAAATAAATAATGATAAGCAAATTAACAGGCCTTTGACTTTCATTTAACACCATCAACCCCTAAACCATTCAGTCATACTCTTTAATAGTCTTCCAGCAATGAAATTAACATTTCAAAACAGAAACCATTCCTACAGTTTACTGGTATTGTTATACATTTCTCAAGGTCCAAAGCCTACAAAACAGATGGGAATTAATTTTGAAAAATAGTTTTTTTTTTCCTCTCCCTGCTAATGGAGATGTTTTTAAGCAAGAATATAACATGATTTTCTAGGTGGTAAAAATTGAATGTGTTTGTCTGCTTTTAAATTAAGGTAGCAATTTGGCACTCACAAAGTAATCTTGGCCATGAATCTAAAAACATAAAACCAAAACACTTGTAGCTGCCAGGTGTCTGATTTTCTGCTGTCACATTCATGTGTATGAACTGGGAAGCCAGTCTGTTTTGAACAAGCTCTGCAAGCCCAGTTCATACTTCAGTTAAGCTGGAATTTAACATGGCCCTCTCAGCCTTCTTGCCTAGCTGCTTTCAAAATCAGAATATACACTATGAAAAAGCAAAACACCTTAACCCAGCAGGATATAGAGATTTTTAGCTCTTAACTGGAGAATGCAAATCATTTTAATACAGTTTTCCTTATAGATGTGATGTATAGAAGATGAATGAATCAAATAAATAATGTAATAATGACTTTTAATATAATTATGTATGCCAATTGTGTTGATTTTCCATAATTTTAGTTAATAATTTTACCAAAATCCCAGCTAAATAGATAAAAATAGTCAACACACTGCATATAAATGGGAAGTCACATCTTTAGTCATCTTTGAATGAAAATGACTTGATTTAAAGAGCATATGATCTATCTTCTATTCCAACCCTAATAGGCACACTAACAAACCAATTTTCAGAAACCATGGAGTTCTATATACTTCATCTTATTAAATGTTTATTGTAAGACTGTGAAGCAAGTATTTTTAATACAGTACACAAATAAGGAACATGATGCTTCTTATAAATACTTGTCTATATTTTTAACTGTTAATTGGGTGGATTCGACCTTCAATGCCCTGTACTCACTGCTACCATGATTTGGTGAACAAAGAATAGGTTGAAAGCCTTCATGTTATTTAAAAAATACTGAAAGTCTCACCTACTGAAAGAAGGGTTAAAAAATAAGAAAATCGCTAAGCAGACAATTTATTTTGTGTAAAGGATTATAAAAATCCCAAAGCCATAAAAATACCTGAATAGTTTATTTAATCAAGCAAGAGTAAAGTAAGCAAACCAAAAAGTGACAGTGTATTATCAGGCCAATTCTGCTAAAAGATTGAGCAGACCCTGATTTACTAACATTTGAAGAAATTTGAACAGAGAAGGACAAATCAGATTAATAATTAATTTACAATTGACAAAAATCTCTAGATGGTAAAGCTGTTTCTATGAATTGCAGATCCCACCTGACATTCACCACATTACTTCTCATACCAATGTAGATATGGGCAAATTAACCATGAGCTGCCACAAGGGGTAAGCTGAAATACAGATCAATGCTGTTATTATGAAGACAAAACCGGCACAGCAAAATGCTTTCCTCCCACTGTCTAACATCATCCATATTGATGTTTTCTGTCAATATATAATAATACACCATCACACTTGATGGAACAAGAGGAACAGATTACAGAGAAATTGCACTGGAATATGTTTTTATACATTGTTTCTCTGGAACGGTATAATCAAAACAATTATTGATTTAAAACTTTGATTGATTGTCCCAACAAGATGCATAAAGCTTGGCACAAGAAGTTACATATTTTTATTCATTTGACCATTGTGTTTAAAAGAGTTGGTTAAAAGAAAAATATCTGGAATTTATTCTTCTCACATTCTTCCCTGGCTTCCAGATATGAATGGTAAATGTTTGGAGTGGTTTCTGATTTTCAGTTTTTTTCTCTGCAAATACAAAAGTCTGCTTCTTCAGAGTATAGCTCCAATTAGCTGTCTTCTTCGCCCACTTCTACATCCCTAGTCTGAGCCACCATTGCTTTTTATCTGGGTCATGGATTACTGTAGTATTTTCCTAATGGGTTTCCCTGTGGCCCAAGTGAATTTATTAAAATTACAGGCAGTTAATATCACCTTTGTTGAGAACTTGCCAGAGGTGTCCCATATCACTCAGATAAAAAGCAGTATCTCTAACAAGACTCCACAATTTGTTTGCAAATCTCAATGCTTCAATATCCTTTTGATCTTATCTCTTGCTATTACAGCTACTGCTCAACAGCCACACTGACCAACTTTGGCCTTCTAAGAAACTGCAGTGGACACTTCTGACTTTGGGCCTTTTTGTTTGTACCCTCCACCACTTAGAAAGTTTCACTTTCTCAAGTGTTGCTTTGATCCAACTATATTTGTAATTGCAATCTCACTCCTTTTTTTCTTTTCTGTTTTCTTTTCTATTATTAAAAACTTCTACACATTTTACATACATATTTAGTTTTATTATTATTTTAAATGTAGGTTTTATCATGACATTGATTTTTTTTTATGGTGAGAGAGAATATTTTTCCTGTTATTGGTATCCTTAGCATCAGAAAGGGCTTCCCAAGTAGCTCAGTGGTAAAGACTCCACCTGCCAATGCAGGGGATGCAGGAGACATGGGTTTGATCCTTTGATCAGGAAGATCCTCTGAAGGAAGAAATAGCAACTCACACCAGTATTCTTGCCTGGAAAATCCCATGGTCCCTGGCGTCACAAAGATTCGGACACGACTAATCGTCTGAGCATGCACACAGCATCCGAAACAGTCCTTTATACATGGTAGCCTCTCAGTAGTTTTATCAATGAGTAAATGAATCACTCAGTCAGGGAAAACATATAACAGAGTACTTATAATTAAAAGTACTATATATCTTATAAAAGCCTGTGTTAAAAACAAGAATTCTAACTTTTATCTCATCTAAGGCAGTAAACTCCATTTTATATCAGCCAGTAAATAATTAATGGTTTGAATATTTTATGGAATTTTTTAATTTATTGTAGTAAATCACTATTATGAAATGCTGAAGGACCTCAGCATTTTTTTAGTTGTTTAGTCATAGGTTATTCATGATTTAATATCTTAATCAATGGAAATATAAACCATCAAAAACTTAAGGCTGAAAGTCTAAGAGCCATACTCCATTGCAAATCAATGAAAAATATAGAGAAAATGTATCTGACACTACAAAGATAATCATGTGGAACAATTCAATGTACACAAAAGTCTTTATGAGCAAGTCTACTGGTAAATGGAAGTATTTGTTGTTGTTGCTCAGTTACTAGGTCATGTCTGTCTCTTTACAACCTAATGGACTGTAGGTGGCTAGGCTCCTCTGTGCATTGGATTTTCCTGTCAAGTATACTAGAGTGGGTTGCCGTTTCCTCCTCCAGGGGATATTCTCAACCTAAGGACTGAACCCGAGTCTCCTGCATTGGCAGACAGGCTCTTTACCACTAAGCCAGCCACCACTGATACTTAAACTGAAGTATCATTTCAGTTCAGTTGCTTAGGAGTGTCCAACTCTTTGAGACCCCATGGACTGCAGCAGACTAGGCTTCCCTGTCCATCACCAACTCTCAGAGTTACTCAAACTCATGTTCATCGAGTTGGTTATGCCATCCAACTACCTCATCCTCTATTGTCCCCTTCTCCTCCTGCCTTCAGTCTTTCCCAGAATCAAGATCTTTTCCAATGAATCATTTCTACACATCAGGTGGTCAAAGTATTGGATTTTCAGCTTCAGCATCAGTCCTTCCAATGAATATTCGGGGTTGATTTCTTTAAGGATTGAATGGTTTGATCTCCTTGCTGTCCCAGGGACTCTCAAGAGTCTTCTCCAATACCACAGTTCAAAAGCATCAATTCTTCAGCAATCAGCTTTCCTTATAGTCCAACTCTCATATCCATACATCACTACTGGAAAAACCATAGCTTTGACTAGATGGACCTTTGTTGGCAAAGTAACGTCTCTGCTTTTTAATATGTTGTCTAGTCTGGTAATAGCTTTTATTCCAAGGAGCAGCATCTTTTAATTTCATGGCTGCAGTCACCATCTGCAGTGATTTTGGAGCCTAAAAGTCTGTCACTGTTTTCACTGTTTCCCTAGCCATTTGCCATAAAGTGAAGGGACCAGATGCCATGAACTTAGTTTCCTTAATGTTGTGTTTTAAGCCAGTTTTTTCACTCTCCTCTTTCTCTTTCATCAAGAGGCTCTTTAGTTCTTTGCTTTCTGCCATAAGGGTGGTGTTATCTGCATATCTGAGGTTATTGATATTTCTCCCAACAATCTTGATTCCAGCTTGTGCTTCATCCAGACAGGTATTTTGCATGATGTACACTGCATATAAGTTAAATAAGTAGGGTGACAATATACAAACTTGATGTACTCCTTTCCCAATTTGGAACCAGTCTATTGTTCCTTGTCTGATTCTAACTGTTGATTCTTGACCCGCATACAGATTTCTCAGGAGGCAGGTCAGGTGGTATGGTATTCCCATCTCTTTAAGAATTTTCCACAGTTTGCTGTGATCCATACAGTAAAGTTTTAGCATAGTCAATAAAGGAGAAGTAAATGTTTTTCTGGAACTGTCTTGCTTTTCCTATGGTCTAATGGATGTTGGCAATTTGATCTCTGAACTGTACTAGGGACTAAATTTATTTGGCTCATTTACATAAGTAAGAGAGCATGTGAAGTTATTGTAATAAATCCTAGAGTTTGGAAAAGAAGTGAAATGTAATACCTTCTTCTGGGAACCAAAGTACCTTACTATTATATCTTAATATTGGGAACTAAGTTGATCTTAAATGATAACTAGTGCTTAGTCGTTGTGATGATTCAGTTTATGTGTCAACTTAGCTGGATCACTGTGCCCAGTTATGTGGTCAAACATTATTCTGGATGATTCTGTGATGGTATTCTTTTGTGAACACAAGGTTTAAGTCACTGGACTTTGAATAAAGCATATCACCTTCCATAAATCAGATAGGTCACATCTAATCAGCTGAAGGGGCATCCCAGGTGCCACTAGTTCCTGGCTGCCAATGCAGGAGACATAAGAGACATAGATTCAATCCCTGTGTCAGGAAGATCCCCTGGGAAAGGGCATGGCAACCCATTCCAGTATTCTTGCCTGGAAAATCCCAGAGACAGAGGAGCCTGGTGGGCTATAGTCCATGGTGTCCCAAAGAGTCAGATACAACTGAACACAGCACAACACAATCAGCTAGAGACCTGAGTGGAGCAAAAGGCTGACATTCCCTGAGTAAGAGGAAATACTACCAGCAGATAATCTTTGGATTTGAACACTACCTCTTTCTTGGAGAAAGAAATTTCGAGGGTCAATCATAAAGCAAATGAGATATCTATCTATATATTGATCGAAATATAGTATAAGACCTCATGGAAACAGATCTCTAAGTTTTTGAAGACACAATATTGCAGTGATAACCAAATCTACTATTTTCTTTACCATATCCTCAGATAGTTAAAATATATTCATTCAGCTAATATACTACACCACAACCACAAACCTTTCAACCTGCTGCTGAACACCACCACCAATCTCAAGGTCAGCCAAGGTACTGTACTCTTAGGTGATACATATCGAAAAAACTCATTTTAATGGGACATATTTATATTTATTGTTATTCATATTAAATATTATACCAGAAATACCTGAAAACATTTTTAAAATTTTGTAAGTAAACAGTATTTAGTCCTCTTCTTTTCCTCAACCCCATTTCTCATTTCTCTTCAGAAGTTACTATTATAACAAATTGGTGCATTTTCTTCCACAGTTTTTCTATGGTCTTATGCACACATATACTTTGTGTGCATTTTGTATAAGTTAAATAATCATCTATTTCAAATGGTTATCTTTTTCTTTGATAAGCCTTATACAAAGAATATTCAGCCACAGCAGAAAAATTAATCACAATGATTTCAATACCTAAATAAAGCATTCCCAATAAATAGGGAAAATCTAAATAATTTATAGTCTTCAGAGTTCTCTTGAAAATGGGCATCATTTATATGTTGTTGTTTTTATTGCTAAATTATGTCCAACTCTTTTGCGACCCCATGGACTGTAGCCCACCAGACTCCTCTGTCCATGGCATTTCCGAGGTAAGAATACTGAAACCATTTCCTTAACCAGGAGATATTCCCAACCTAGAGATGTAACCTACATCTCCTGCATTGGGAGGTGGGCTTCTCAATATTGAGCCACCAGGGAAGCCCATATTTATATGTATTTTTAATAGGTATTAGAGCATTGAGTCAGACACAACTGAATTAGCACACATGCGTACACACACACACAGCTAAATAAGGAGGAAAATCTACAGATATCTTAGATTTGATGAAAGGTTATAGGTTCAGTCTAATAAAAATGCATGTGAATTAAGGAAAACTAGATAAATGAAATGACATCATGTTCATGGATTGGAAGATGTAATATTGTTAAAATGGCAGTGCTTCCCAATTTACTTTACAGATTTAATGCAATCCCTATCAGAGCCCAAAGTGTTTGGTGTTTTGTTTTGTTTTTTTCCTTCCAGAAATGCACAGGTTGATACTGAATTGAATACAGAAATTCAATAGACCCAGAATAGCCAAAATAATCACATAAAAGAACAAACTAGAATACTGACACTTCCTGATTTCCAAACTTATTGCAAAGCTATATTAATCAAGACAGTATGATACAAGCAATAACTAAGTATGTAAACCACTGTAATATATTTGAGTCAATAAATAAACCCATATGCTATGATTGACTGAATTTTGATAAAAATGCCAAGATCATTCACTCAGAAAGAATATCTTTTCACCACATGGTGCTGGAACCATTAGATTTTAGCCAAAAAAATAAAAATAAATAAGATTGGGCCCCTCTTTGCCTTACACTACATACAAGAATTGATTCAAAATGGATCCAAGACCTAAATTTAAGGGCTAAATCTAGAATATGCTTTAATAACATATGAATAAATTATTGCAATCTATTGTTAAGGGAAGTTTTTCATTTTTTTAAATAGATTTCATCAAGATTAGAAACTTGTACTACAAAGTAAATCATCAACAAAGTGAAAAGATGGAACTTACCTGGCAGTCCAGTAGTTGGAAACTATGTGTTTCCAATGCAGGGGGCATGGATTTGATCCCTGTCCTGGTCAGGGAACTCAGATCCCATATGTCCCCCCAAAATATAAGATCACATATGTGGCCACAAAAAGAGTGAAAAGATGGTCCACAAAATGAGAGAAAAGATTTATAAATCATACATTTGATATTTATATGTAGAATATAAGAGAAACACAACTAAAAGCATGTGTCCACACACCAACTATTAATAGTACACAATATTCATAATAGCATAATAGACAAAAGTTGAAATGCTTCACTCCATAATAATTCAACAGGAGATACATATAACCTTCTGGTTTTCTGCAAAACCCTGATACAATTATTATTGGAGATATAAGTAGATGTGTCAATAGTGAAGGGTAAATATTAAAAAGTTGAAGTATTATGAGATAGGTGTTATTGTTATTATCAAAATTAGGCAATGTGTCTAGGTCTGTATATATGTATATGTGTGTGTCTATGTGTATGCTTTAAAAAGAGCTATGGCTGATTCATATCAATGTATGACAAAACCCACTGAAATGTTGTGAAGTAATTAGCCTCCAACTAATAAAAAAATTAAAAAAAAAAAAAAATAAATAAATAAAATAAAAAGAGCCTGGCATTATATGACTCTCAGCTACTTTAAGAATAGAACTTATTTTCTTAAAGATGAGAAAAATGTATAGAGCTCACCCAGTCAAAATCCATGACCATGCAAATAAAAGAAATTAGGCCCCAGATCTTATGTTCAGAATCTAAGAACCGATTAATGGTTGACCCAGAACAAAACCCAGGTCTTCTGATTTGATTTGATTCTTTCTGTTTTAACTATACTTATATATTTGTAATAATCATACATTTTACTCAACAAGATAAGGACCTATGGAAAAGGGATTGGCATGTAGGAGTTTTCCCATTTAAAAATAAATTGATGTATAGGAGTTTGCCTATTGCTGAAATTTTGGAAATCCAAAAAGTCCCAAGATTACCCACAACCTCACAATCCACACTTAATACTCTTCCCAGTTTGTGTATTTAATATTTCTATTTTTCAAATTGAGATATATATATATATATATATATATATATATATATATATATATATATGTTTTGTTAATTCTAATTCAATAATATACATGAAATTTGAATTTTTTCTCATTTTTTCAATGATAATTTATTTTTTATCATAAAAATAAACTTTATGTTATACTTCGTTGTTATTTTCAACACACACTTTCAGATTTTTATTTCCTGTGACTTATTTACTTTGTAACTGGAAGTTTATACTTCTTAATCCCCTTTGCCCATTTTGCACTCAGTTTTGAAGAGATTTCTAATCCTAGACACAAGGTGTTTCAAATGGATCATCAGAATTGGAATAACTGCCATATTTACTCTATACCTATTGCCATATTTACTCTGTACCTATGATGCCAACCTCATGGCCAGGTATATAGTGGTTACCTGACAAGATGCTTGTTAAATGAATAAATGGCCTTTCTCTTCAATGAATAAGAATTATTTACAATTGCATGATTTCAGTTTTTAATTAGCTAATATAATTGATGGCCTTAGTATCTAAATAAAGAAGCATAATTGAAGTCAATTATCAACTAGATTTTCATTTTATACTAATTTAGATATAGTGATTAAGATCATAATGTTTGGGCACATTTTTCTCTACTAATCCTCCAATTTTGTCTCTGTCATATGCCAGAATTGGCTCTTTGAAAGTTACTTTTCAAATGACTTCCAACTAATTCCTTAACAATAGCTATATTTAAATAATTGAAAAATTAAATGAGCATGTTTAAACATAGCCACTTGTTTCACTGCAGATGTTTTAAAAGTTCCAATCATAGATCATTACTATAATTAAGGACTTTTTTGATGCGACAATGATTTTTTTTTTATACCTATTATTTTATCTCTGGTTTTCTGTCTGTGGAAGCTTGGAATTTAACTGCATTGTAAGATTTTGTCAAATGGGTTCCTCGTTTTTAATCAAAATACAGAAAATGTCCAGATGGCTGGGCTAAAGAAAAGAGTCTATGAAAGTCTCATTTATGTTCCTAACTGGTAGATTTAACAAAAATTTAGCAGCCAAGCTCTCTGGCTTGTGATATTAATATATTTTGTGTCTTGAAAATAAATTCACTAGAACCACTGTCAAGATGTTCCCACTTTAGGATACAAAATTGTATATATTCCATTTTCTGAAATCTGCTTTTTATAATTTTATATATATATATATATATATATATATATATATATATATATAATACATTAAATCACTAAAAATTAACTGTTCTACATGATGGAATTATAGTTGATTTTTTCTTTTTTTTTTGTATTTTCAGGTTTTTATTAAACAAATATATGGCATTTGTATGGAGGGTATAATATATTTTTTATTTGTACTCCTTCTCTTTATGTGCCTCTCAATTTAGTATCCAAATCTATACAAACTCTTAGAGAAAATAAATATTACTGATTGATTTTTTAGCTGGCCAGGTATTGGATAAGAACCTTATTATTAATACTACCACATTTATTCATCACAATACCCCTACGTTATGGATGTTCTTGTGCTTTTACAAGCAGCAACCCTGGGTTTTCTCTCCAGATGTTTGTGATTTTAAAGCCCAAGCTCATTCATATTTCACAAAATAACTTCCTAGGAGCTGTTAAAACAGTTTTTTATGACAGTCAAGGAGGGTATACTTGGAGGATCCCAAGTAGAATTACTGTTACTCAGGGTATTGTTACTCTGAAGGTTCTGATCTTTTATCTTACAAGTTAACACATCAGTCTGTCACTTGTTCATAGATGTTAGTAAGAGCCACAGAACTTCTGGGTCAGAGACAAGGGCCTTTCTTACACATGGCACAAAAGACAGCATAAACATCAGCATGTTTGTTCCATTTCTCCTTGCTCCACAAGATGACATGCATGGATACAGATGCTTATGTCTGCTCTCAAAGAAGCACCCTAACCTTTGGGAACTAGGATCTTTAAACATTGTCAACAATTAGGCCTTTTTTGGGCTTCCCTGGTGGCTCCGCTGGTAAAGAGTCTGTCTGCAGTGCAGGAGACCCAGGTTCAATCCCTGGGTTGGGAAGTTCTCCTGGAGAAGGAAATGGCAACCTACTCTAGTATTCTTGCCTGCAAAATGCCACAGATGGAGGAGCCTGGCAGGCTACAGTCTATGGGATTGCAAAGAGTCAGTCACAACTGAGTAACTGCAGTTAGGACTTCTTTTTGCTCCAGGGGAAAACCCTGTCTCAATGCTATTACCTTTACAAACATTATTGAAAAGATATTCAGAACAAAGAACAGTTAGTGACTGATAAGCAAAATGTACCCAAAATAGAGAAACATGCAGAATTGTATCTTGATAATATCCATCCTTTGTTTGCACACTGCCTTGGCTTCTGATGAAGTTTTCCATGATTATGCATTCTGTTAGCCCCTGATTCATCTGGCCAGTAGAGGCTAGGGCCATATTTGTTCAGTTTCTCTCATACAATCAATAGGATCACAATCAGCAGAATGAGGTTGATGTACAATCTAAATGTCATCCATGGCCTAGGGACCCAGAATTAGTCAGCTAAATAGAACCCTTAAACCATCTTGGTCTACTTTCAAAAGCTAGATGGCATTTTCCTTAAATTTCTATATTGATATTGCCATTTGGTCCAACAATTAATCCAGATACAACAGGGTGTATCAGTGAATATGCAGACTCTGATTTAGCCAAAGGGAGGGAATCTAGGGTGATTCTGCTGTTCACAATAGTTCTGTTTAGTGATCTGAGTCAGAACCGAATGCTTTCCTTAGCTAAGTTAAGTTAAGTTGCTCAGGCGTGTCCGACTCTTTGTGATCTGGTGGACTGTAGCCCACCAGGCTCCTCCGTCCATGGGATTCTCCAGGCAAGAATACTAGAGTGGGTAGCCATTTCCTTCTCCTTAGCTAGGGTGGTATAATTGTTCACTTCAGTCAAAGTTGGGAAAGCATTTTGGATCACCTTTTCTAATTGAACAGATCTATTTGTAGAAATACGTAACCACAGGGTCTACATAAATAGTCAGCATGCTATACCTCTTGAGTATCTTATCTAAGGATTGTTCAACCTATTACTGTTTGCTTAAAAACTTTCAGGTCTCTTATGACCACCTCTAGGGTAAAAGTTACTGTGTTTGGGGGAGGATTTTGTCTTCCACACAAGAAGTATAGTTCAAGGGTCATTTGTAGTAGCTCTGGCAAGAAAATGTTGTTTAAATTTGTTGAGGCCCTTCCAGTATAACCTATATTAATGTGAGGGCACAGGTTTACATTACTTCCAAAGTGTACTCTTGACTGGTTGATAGTAGTTAAGGTTCATAGTTCAAATAACTGAGTTAAGTTCTTTTTTTGAAGGGACTGCCTGCATGCAGTCTATCCAATCTGTCTTGTTTGTTGATATTACAACCCAAGTGGCAGTCCTCTGTCCCATAAAATAGTTGAGTGATGGCTATAGGGGTGAGAGTATAAGACATCTGGGGATATTGACAAGCATTTTTCACAGAGGTACAAGACCTAGGGCCATCCCCTAACATTTCTCATTGATTTCTCAGGAAAGTTATGGGGAATTACAACCAAATAATAGTCAGAGCCTTCTGGCAGAGGATGACAGACTATGTCAAGAAGCCCTAGGAAAGACAGACAAGATGGTGGAGGAATAGAATGGGGAGAACACTTTCTCCCCCACAAAATCATCAAAAGATCATTTGAATGCTGAGAAACTTCCAAAAAACAACTTCTGAACACTGGCGGAGGTCACCAGGCACCCAGAAAGGCAGCACATTCTCTTTGAAAGGAGGTAGGACAAAATATAAAAGACAAAAAGAGAGTCAAAAGAGTTAAGAACAGAGACGTGTCCCTCCTCCTGGGGAGGGAGTTGTGAAGAAGAAGTTTCCAAACAGCAGGAAGCCCTCTCACGAGTGGGTCTGTGGGGAGTTTCAGAATCTCAGAGGGCAACATAACTGGGAAGAGAAAAAAAAAAAAAAAAAAAAAACAGAATATGTGCCTAACCCTAACTTCCCAGTGGAGAAGTAGCCCAGACGCTCACATCCGCCCTCTCACAAGTGGGTCTGTGGGGAGTTTCAGAATCTCAGAGGGCAACATAACTGGGAAAAGAAAAAAAAAAAAAAAAAAACACAGAATATGTGCCTAACCCTAACTTCCAGTGGAGAAGTAGCCCAGACGCTCACATCTGCCACCAGCAGGTGGAGGCAAGACAGGGAGACGCAGGCTGCATGTTTAGGGTAAGGACTGGGCCTGAAAGCCCTGAGGACAATCTGAGGGAGCTAACCTGAGACAGCAACCCAAACTGTGGGATAGCCAGAGAGAGAGAGACAGAGAGAAGAGAACTTTCCAGTCAAAGGTTCTAATCTGACCCTCTCACAGAACAAAGGGTTGAGCCAATACCAAAGGAGAGCTAGCCTGCTGTATACAGTCTTCTCCCCACCGCTGGAGGCAGAGAGGCAGGCATGTGACAGCCAGAACTGGAAGGCAAGAGGCAATCTCAATCCCAGGGACGGGCATCCTCCACCAAACTGTGAGTAGGCTCCCAGTTGCTAACCATGCTTCCTAGGATCCTGGATGGTTGACATCTGCCTGAAGGGTTGCAGCCAGAGATCAGCTCCCCAGAGGAGATACACAGCACACGTGAGATGGTGCTCTAGCAGCACACCCAGAAAACTGAGTGGCCAGATCCAGGGAGGTGATTAAGAGACATGGCCCACCTGGAACAGTGGACTCACCAAGCGCCTGATCGCCTGAGCTGCTCGGACCTGGGAAGGGCACAAAATGCACACCCAACCGAGTCTGTGACCTTGCAGAGTACCCAAGAACCTGAAACTGAGCAACTTAGACCTGGGAAGTGCACAAAAACGCAGAGCTCACTTTGGACAGTATTCTTGCAGACCAACCTGGAGCCTGAGAAGTGTAGACCCAGAAAGCACATGCTGCTGTGAGTTGGGGCAAACCTAGTATGGTCCACACAGCATGAGCACTCCCCACACACACCAGTGGTACTTGTTTGCAGTGTTCTTCCCTCCCCACAACACTACTGAACTAGTGAGCCTAAATAAGTGGCCAGCTTGGCCCCCTTGTGTCAGGACAGAGATTAGACACTGAAGACTTAAAAACAGGAAGCCAAAATAGAGAAGAGGGAACTGCTCTGGAACTGACAGGTGCAACAGATTAAAACCATGTTGTTAACATTGAGTAAGCATTGGAAGGGGCCTATAGACCTTGAGAAGTACAAGCTGGAACAAGGAATTATCTGAAACTGAACTGACCCCACACTGCGCACAACAGCTCCAGAGTAATTTCTAGATATAATTTTATTATTATCATTTTTAATTTTTTAAAAAAATTAAGTTCTTTATAATTCATTTAATTTTCATTTTTATAACCTACTGTTACCTTGCAAAAAAAAAAACCTATTTTTAAAGCAAATTTCATACATATATTTTTTATAATTTTTGTGATGGATTTTGTTTTTTGTTTTTAATATTGCATTTTTGAGAGTCTAACCTCCACTCTAGATTTTTAATCTTTGCTTTTTGGTATTTGTTATCAACTTTGTACCTTTAAGAATCTAATTTTCAGTATCCATTTTCACTTAGGGGTGTGATTACTAGAATGATTGCTGTCTCCACTTTTGACTCTCCCTTTCCTCCCCCAGGTCACCTCTATCACCTCCCTCCTCCTTCTCTTCTCTACTTAACTCTATGAATCTCTCTGGGTGTTCTAGGCTGTGGAGAACACTTAGGGAACTTATTACTGGCTAGATTGGTCTCTCCCTTTTTGACTCCCCCTCTTCTCCTGTTCACCTCTATCTCCCGCCTCCCTCTTCTCTTCTCTATGTAACTCTGTGAACCTCTCTGGGTGTTCCAGACTATAGAGAGTGCATAGGGAATTGATTACTGTCTAGATTGCTCTCTCCCCTTTGACGCCCCCTCCTCTCCTCTTGGTCACCTCTATCTACCTCCTCCCTCTTCTCTTCTCCATATAACCCTGTGAACCTCTCTCGGTGTCCCACACTGTGGAGAATTTTTTCAACATTAACCTAGATGTTTAATCATCTGTTCTGTATGGATGGAGAAGTCTTGAGGCTACTGTAAGAATAAGACTGAAGGCCAGAGACAGGAGGATTAAATCCAAAACCTGAGAACACCAGAGAACTTCTGATTCCAGGGAACATTAATAGACAAGAGCTCATCCAAAAGCCCTCATACCTACACTTAAAGCAAGCTCTACCCAAGAGGCAACAAATTCCAGAGCAAGACATACCACAGTAATTCTCCAGCAATGAAGGAGCATTAAAATACAGGCTATCCAAAGCATTGCCAAACCCATAGACACCTCAAAACTCACCGCTGGACACTTCATTTCACTCTAGAGAGAAGAGATCCAGCTCTACTCACGAGAGCAGAGATGTAAGCTCCCATAAACAGGAAAGCTTGACAAGCCACTAGTCCATCCCCACTCAAAGGGGGCCAGCTCCACAATAAAGAGGAATCACAAACTTCCAGCATACAGAAAGGCCACCACAAACATGACAATCTAAACAAAATGAAAAGGCAGAGAAATATTCAATAGGTAAAGGAACATGATAAATGCCCACCAAACCAAACAAAAGAGGAGGAGATAGGGAGTCTATCTGAAAAAGAATTCAGAATAATGATAGGAAAGATGATCCAAAATCTTTGAAAATAAAATGGAATTACAGATAAATAGACTAGAGACAAGGATTGAGATGAAGCAAGAAATGTTTAACAGGGATCTAGAAGAAATAAAAAAGAGTCAGTCAATAATGTATAATGCAATAACTGAGGTAAAAAGCACTCTGGAGGGAAACCAACAGTAGAATAACTGAGGCAGAAGATAGGATAAGTGAGGTGGAAGACAGAATGGTGGAAATAAAAGAAGCACAGAAGAAAAAAGAATTAATAGCAATAAGGACAACCTCAGAGATCTCTGGGACAACGTTAAACAGGCCAACATTCGAATCATAGGAGTCCTAGAAGAAGACAAAACGAATGGGCATGAGAAAATACTTGAGGAGATAATAGTTGAAAACTTCCCTAAAATGGGGAAGGAGAATAGCCACCCAAGTCCAAGAAACCCACAGAGTCCCAAACAGGATAAACCCAAGGCAAACACCCCAAGATACATATTAATCAAATTAATGAAGATCAAACATAAAGAGCAAATATTAAAAGCAGCAAGGGAAAAGGAACAACTAACACACAAGAGGATCTCCATAAGGATAACAGCTGATCTTTCAATAAAAATTCTTCAGGCCAGAAGGGAATAGCAGGGCACACTTAAAGTGATGAAAGAGCAAAACCTACAACCCAGATTACTGTACCCAGCAAGGATCTCATTCAAATATGTAGGAATAATCAAAAGCTTTATAGACAAGCAAAACCTGAGAGAATTCAGCACCACCAAACCAGCTCTCCAACAAATGCTAAAGGATCTTCCCTAGACAGGAAACACAGAAAAGGTTTACCAACTCGAACCCAAAAGAATAAAGTAAATGGCAATGGGATCATACTTACCAATTATGATCTTAAATGTAAATGGGATGAATGCCCCAACTAAAAGACAAAGACTGGCTGAATGGATAAAAAAACAAGACCCCTATATATACTGTCTACAAGAGACCCACCTCAAAACAAGGGCCACATACAGACTGAAAGTGTCGGGCTGGAAAAAGATATTTCATGCAAATGGAGAGCAAAAGAAAGCAGGAGTAACAATACTCCTATCAGATAAAATAGACTTTGAAATAAAGGCCGTGAAAAGAGACAAGGAAGGACACTACATAATGATCAAAGGATCAATCCAAGAAGAAGATATAACAATTATAAATATATATGCACCCAACATAGGAGCACTGCAATATGTAAGGCAAATGCTAACAAGTATGAAAGGGGAAATTAACAGCAACACAATAATAGTGGGAGACTTTAATACCCTACTCACACCTATGGATAGATCAACCAAACAGAAAATTAGCAAGGAAACACAAACTTTAAATGATGTAATGGACCAGTTAGACCTAATTGATATCTATAGGACATTTCACCCCAAAACAAAGAATTTCATCTCCTCAAATGTACACAGAACCTTCTCCAGGATAGGTCACATCCTGGACCATAAATCTAGTCTTGGTAAATTCAAAAAAGTTGAAATAATTTCAAGCATCTTTTCTGATTACAATCCAGTAAGATAAGATGTCAAATATAGGGGGAAAAAAAACTATTAAGAATACAAACATATGGAGGCTAAACAAGTTTCTGAATAACCAACAAATCACAGAAAAATCAAAAAAGAAATCAAAATATGCAAGAAACAAATGAAAATGAAAGCACAACAACCCCATACCTATTGGATTCAGTAAAAGCAGTGCTAAAGGGGAATGTTCATAGCAATACAAGCTTACCTCAAGAAATAAGAGAAAAATCAAATAAATAACCTAACTTTACACCTAAAGCAACTAGAAAAGGAAGAAATGAAGAACCTCAGGGTTAGTAGGAGGAAAGAAATCATAAAAATTAGGGCAGAAATAAATGCAAAAGAAACAAAGCAGACCATAGCAAAAATCAACAAAGCAAAAGCTGGTTCTTTGAAAAGATAAAGAAAATAGACATCCCATTAGCCAGGCTCATCAAGAAACAAAGGGAGAAGAATCAAATCAACAAAATTAGAAATGAAAATGGAGAAATCACAACAGGCAACACAGAAATACAAAGGATCATAAGAGACTACTGTCAGCAATGATATGACCATAAAATGAACAACTTGGAAGAAATGGACCAATTCTTAGAAAAGTATAACCTTCCAAAACTGAACCAGGAAGAAATCGAAAATCTTAACAGACACATTACAAGCATGGAAATACAAACTGTGATAAAAAATATTCCAACAAAAAAAAGCCCAGGACCAGATGGCTTCACAGGTGAATTCTACCAAAAACTTAGAGAAGAGCTAATACCTATCTTACTCAAACTCTTCCAGAAAATTTCAGAGGAAGGTAAACTGCCAAACTCATTCTATGAGGTAACCATCACCCGAATACCAAAATCAGACAAAGATGCCACAAAAAATGAAAACTTCAGGCCAATATCACTGATGAACATAGATGCAAAAATCCTCAACAAGATTCTAGCAAACAGAATCCAACAACATATTAAAAAGATCATACATTATGACCAAGTGGGCTTTATCCCAGGGATGTAAGGATTCTTCATATCTGCAAATCAATCAGTGTGATGCCCCACATTAACAAACTGAAAGATTAAGAACTTATGATTATCTCAGTAGATGCAGAGAAAGCCTTTGAGAAAATTCAATATCCATTTATGATAAAAGCCCTCCAGTTAGCAGGCATAGAAGGAACATACCTCAAAATAATAAAAGCCATATATGATAAACCCACAACAAATACTTTCCTCAATGGTGAAAAATTGAAAGCATTTCCCCTAAAGTCAGGAACAAGACAAGGGTGCCCACTCTCACGACCACTATTCAACATAGTTTTGGAAGTTTTGGCCACAGCAATCAAAGAAGAAAAAGAAATAAGAGGAATCCAGATAGGAAAAAAAAGAAGTAAAGCTCTCACTGTTTGCAGATGGCATGATCCTCTACATAGAAAACCCTAAAGACACCACTGGAAAATTGCTAGAGCTAATAAATGAATACAGTAAAGTTGCAGAATATAAAATTAACACACAGAAATCCCTTGCATTCCTATACACTAACAATGAGAAAATAGAAAGAGAAATTAAGGAAATGATTCCATTCACCATTGCAACAAAAAGAATAAAATACTTAGGAGTATATCTACCTAAAGAAACAAAATACTATAAACAGAAAACTATAAAACACTGATGAAAGAAATCAGAAATGACACAAATAGATGGAGAGATATACCATGTTCATGGATCAGAAGAATCAATAGTGTGAAAATGAGTATACTACTCAAAGCAATCTATAGATTCAATGCAACCCCTATAAAGCTATCAACAGTACTTTTCATAGAACTAGAAAAAATAATTTCACAATTTGTATGGAAATACAAAAAACCTCGAATAGCCAAAGCAATCTTGAAAAATAAGAATGAAACTGAAGGAATCAACCTGCCTGACTTCAGGCTCTACTACAAAACCACAGTCATCAAGAAAGTATGGTACTGGCACAAAGACAGAAACACAGATCAGTGGAACAAAACAGAAAGCCCAAGGACAAATCCAGGCTCATATGGACACCTTATCTTTGACAGAGAAGGCAAGAATATACAATGGAGAAAAGACAAACTTTTTAACAAGTTGTGCCAGGAAAACTGATCAACCACCTGTAAAAGAATGAAACTAGAACACTTTCTAACACCATATACAAAAATAAACTCAAAATGGATTAAAGATCTAAATGTAAAACCAGAAACTATAAAACTCCTAGGAAAACATAGGCAAAACACTCTCTGACATAAATCACAGCAGGATCCTCTATGACTCACTTCCTAGTGTAACAGAAATAAAAACAAAAGTAAATATATTGGACACATTAAACTTAAAGCTTTTGTACAACAAAGGTAACTATAAGCAAGGTGAAAAGACAGCCTTCAGAATGGGAGAAAATAATAGCAAACGAAGCAACTGACAAAGAATTAATCTCAAAAATATACAAGTACCTCATGCAGCTCAATACCAGAAAATTAAATGACCCAATCAAAAAATGGGCCAAAGAACTAAACAGACATTTCTCCAAAGAAGACCTACATATGGCTAACAAATACGTGAAAAGATGCCCAACATCACTCATTATCAGAGAAATGCAAATCAAAACCACAATAAGGTACCATCTCATGCAGGTCAGAATGGCTGCTATCAAAAAGTCTACAAACAATAAATGCTGGAGAGGGTGTGAAGAAAAGGGAATCCTCTTATACCATTGGTGGGAATGCAAACTAGTACAGTCACTATGGAGAACAGTGTGGAGAGTCCCTAAAAAACTGGAAATAGAACTGCCATATGACCCAGTGATCCTACTTTGGGGCATACACACCAAGGAATCCAGAATTGGAAGAGACACAAGTAACCCAATGTTCATCTCAGCACTGTTTACAATAGCCAGGAAGCAACCTATATGTCCATTGGCAAATGAAAGGATAAGAAAGCTGTTGTACATAGACACAATGGAATGGTACTCAGCTATTAAAAAGAATACATTTGAATCAGTTCCAGTGAGGTGGATGAAACTGAAGCCTATTATACAGAGTGAAGTAAGTCAGAAGGAAAAACACCAATACAGTATATTAAGACATATATATGGAATTTAGAAAGATGGTAATGAGGACCCTATATGAAAGACAGGAAAAGAGACACAGGTATAAAGAACAGATTTTTGGAATCTGTGGGAGAAGCCGGGGTGAGATGATTTGAGAGAATAGCATTGAAACATGTATATTACCATATGTGAAGTAGATCACCAGTCAAAGTTCAATGCATGAAACAGGGAACTCAAAGCCAGTGCACTGGGACAACCCTGATGGATGGCATAGGGAGGGATGTGGGAGTGTGGTTCAGGATGGGGTTACATGTACACCCATGGCTGATTCATGTCAATGTATGGCAAAAACCACTACAATATTGTAATGTAATTAGCCTCCAATTAAAGTAAACAATTTTTTTTAAAGCCCTAAGACCACTCTCAGCCACAATTATTTGCTACAATGACATATAGGACTCAAAAAAACTGTTATATTCAAATTTGTGGTTTATTACAATGAGAGGATACCAATCAAAATCCATAAAGGGGAAGACACATGGGTCAAGGTCCAGAGAAAAGTAGGCAAAAGCTTTCACAGTTCCACCCAGGGGTGTTTCATGAAGATGTACTTAATTATCCCAGAAAAGTTACCTGACAATATGTGTGAAAGGTCACCAACCAAGAAAGTTAACCCAAGTCTGAATGTCCAGAGTTTTTAATGGGGCTCCTGGAAAGGTAAGTGAGGGAGGTTCAGCCAACTTTTGGAAAGATTCAAAAGTTGGGCATATAATGATAGCCACTGCAATATAAACAGATTTTTTTTTTTAACTTTTGTGCCCAGTCTATAATGGTGGATATATTTCCAGGTTTTGTAGGATGGTGGATTAAGCAACAGTGGTGGCCACTCTGGGTGGCACAGTCTCTATCAGTAACATTATTTTAAAACTTTCATCAAGGAATGAATGTTTACTGTGGATAACCATACGAGTGACACAGACAAGTTGATCTGTCTTTAATCTATCAGTCTGGAGTATTCTAATTTTAAAACAAAGCAAGATATAAGCAAGAGCCCATGAATCAATAAAATATAATCTGTTTCATTAAGGAAAATATTGACCAGGGTAAGGAAAATGAACTTGTGTTCTGCCTACTGCATGGAATGGCTACATACATTTTTGGTCCTAAATAGCTGGTAATGAATCAGAACAGTGGCAGTAGCTTAGTGGACAAAATTTGTGTTCAGTTTAGCCAAACCAGACCCAGACATTTACAAAACCCTTTGTGAATCAAAGGTCTTACTGAGGCGGCAGGTCTGTTTCAGAGAGCAAAATGGCTGGAAATTTTCACACAAAGACCTAAGGACTACATTGTTATGTAAAATTGTAGTACTCTGGAGGTCAGTTGTATTTTTTTTTTTTTTTAGTTGTATTCTTGAATTCACATTCCTCAGAGAAGCTTTTTCATCCATCTCACCTCTTAGTGTGAATTGGCCTACCCCAAATTGAGAATATCAGCCTGGATAAACACAAAACCTTCATAGGTTAGGTAGTTTGTTTTGATTAACTAAGTGATAAATTAAATGGTGTCTCTGGATCTGCTTCCCTTTGTCACAGACTCTAATAAAGAAAATCATCAGTCAGAGAGACCTATAGCTCTCTGACTAGAGGGTCAGAGACAAACTATAAAAACAAAAGGTCTTTAGAGTTGTGATGTTCCAATGATACTGATATTACTCTCTACATAATCCTTCCAGATCAGGATAATCCCCTCTTAATATTATGAAATTCACACTAAAGTCATATAAAACTAAATACTAATATAAAACTAAAAACTAAATATACTCTGAACAGTGAAAAGTACAACAATACATTAAGTTGGCCAAAGAGCTCTAAAGTGAAGTGAAAGTCGTTTATTCATGTCCAACTGTTTGCCACCCTATGGACTGTACAGTCCAGTTCAGTCATTCAATTATGTCCACTCTTTGTGACCACATGGACTACAGCATATCAGGCTTCTCTGTCCATCACCAATTCCTGGAGCTTGTTCAAACTCATATCCATTGAGTTGGTGATGTCAATTCAAAAGTAACTGTTTCTATATTATCACCATAAAACTAAAACAATTTTTAATATCCTAATAATTAGAAATGCCAAGACAATTTGTCATTGTTTTTAAATGGGAAAAAGAATTTTATAAGTTAGTTTAAGTTTAAAATCAGTTCAGTCGCTCAGTCGTATCTGACTCTTTGTTACCCACTGCATTGTAGCACTCTTGGCTTCCCTGTCCATCACCAACTCCTGAAGCTTGCTCAAACTCAGGTCCATTGAGCTGGTGATGCCATCCAAACATCACATCTTCTGTCGTCCACTCTCCTTTTGCCTTCAATCTTTCCCAGCATCAAGGTCATTTCCAACGAGTCATTTCTTCGCATCAGGTGGACAAAGTATTGGGGGTTAAGCTTCAGCATCAGTCCTTCCATTGAATATTTAGGACTGATTTCCTTTAGAATGGACTGGTTGGACATCCTTGCAGTCCAAAGGACCCTGAAGAGTCTTCTCCAACACCACAGTACAAATAGCATCAATTCTTCAGTGCTCAGCTTTGTATATAGTCCAACTCTCACATCCATACATGACTACTGGAAAAACCATAGTTTTAACTAGATGGACCTTTGTTGGCAAAGTAATGTAACTGCTTTTTAATATGCTGTCTATGTTGGCCATAACTTTTCTTCTAAGGAGCAAACGTCTTTTAATTTCATGGCTGCAATCACCATGTGCAGTGATTTTGGAGACCCAAAAAATAAAGTTGCCACTCTTTCAACTGTTTCCTCATCTGTTTGCCATGAAGTGATGGGACCAGATGCCATGAACTTAGTTTTCTGAATGTGGAGTTTTAAGGCACCTTTTGTCTCCTCTTTCTCTTTCATCAGTTCAGTTCAGTCGCTCAGTCGTGGCCAACTCTTTGCATCCCCATGAATCACAGGACGCCAGGCCTCCCTGTCCATCACCAACTCCCGGAGTCTACCCAAACCCATGTCCATCGAGACGGTGATGCCATCCAGCCATCTCATCCTCTGTCGTCCCCTTCTCCTCCTGCCCCCAATCCTTCCCAGCATTAGGGTCTTTTCCAATGAGTCAACTCTTTTCATGAGGTGGCGAAACTATTGGAATTCTGGGGTTTCAGCTTCAGCGTCAGTCCTTCCAATGAATATTTAGGACTGATCTCCTTTAGGATGGACTGGTTGGATCTCCTTGCAGTCAAAGGGACTCTTAGGAGTCTTCTCCAACACCACAGTTCAAATGCATTAATTCTTCAGCGCTCAGCTTTCTTCACCATCCAACTCTCACATCCATACATGACATCAAGAAGCTCTTAATTCTTTGCTTTCTGACATAAGAGTGGTGTCATCTGCATATCTGAGGTTATTGATATCTCTCCCAGCAATCTTGATTCCAACTTGTGCTTCATCCTGCTCAGCATTTCTCATGATGTACTCTGCATATAAGTTAAATAAGCAGGGTGACAATACACAGCCTTGATGTACTCCTTGCCCAATTTGGAACCAGTCTGTCATTCCATGTCCAGTTCTAACTGTTGCTTCTTGACTTGCACACAGTTTTCTCAAAAGGCAGGTCAGGTGGTTTGGTATTCCCATCTCTTTAAGAATTTTCCACAGTTTGTTTTGATCTACACAGCCAAAGGCTTTTGTGTAGCCAATGAAGAAGAAGTAGATGTTTTTATGGAACTATCTTGCTTTTTTGATGATCCAGCAGATGTTGGCAATTTTATCTCTGGTTCCTCTTCCTTTTCTAAATCCATGTTGAGCATCTGGAAAATCATCGTTCACTTACTGTTAGAGCCTGGCCTAGAGAATTTTGAGCATTACTTTGCTAGAGTGTGAGATGAGTGCAATTGTGCGGTAGTTGGAACATTCCTTGGCATTGCCTTTCTTTGGGATTTAAATGCAAACTGACCTTTTCCAGTCCTGTGGCCACTGCTGAGTTTTCCAAATTTACTGACATATTGAGTGAAGCACTTTCATGGTATCATCTTTGAAGATTTGATATAGCTCAACAGGAAATCCATACCTCCACTAGCTTTGTTCATAGTGATATTTCCTAAAGCCCACTTGGCTTCGCATTCTAGGATGCCTGGCTCTAGATGAGTAATTGCACCATCATGGTTATCTGAGTCATGTAGATCTTTTTTGTACAGTTCTGTGTATTCTTACCATCTCTTCTTAATATCTTCTGCTTGTTTTAGGGCCATATCATTTCTCTCCTTTACCATGCCCATATTTGCATGATATGTTCCTTTAATATCTCTAATTTTCTTGAAGAGATCTCTAGTCTTTCCCATTCTATTGTTTCCCTGATTACTTTGCATTGATCACTGAAGAAGGCATTCTTATCTCTCCTTGCTATTCTTTGGAACTCGGCATTCAAATGGGTATATCTTTTTTTTTCTCCTTTGCTTTCCTCATCTTTTTTTTTCCCTCAGTTATTTGTAAGGCCTCCTCGGACAACCATTTTGCCTTTTTGCATTTCATTTTCTTGGTAATGGTCTTGATCACTGCCTCCTGTACAATGCCATGAACCTCTGTCCATAGTTTGTCATGCACTCTATCAGATCCAATCCCTTGAATTTATTTTTCCCTTCCACTGTGTAATCTTAAGGGATTTGATTTAGGTCATACCTGAATGGGCTAGTGGTTTTCTCCACTTTCTTCAATTTAAGTCTGAATTTGGTAATATGGAGTTCATGATCTGAGCCACAGTCAACTCCCGGTCTTTTTTCTGCTAACTGTATAGAGCTACTCCATCTTTGGCTGCAAAGAATATAATCAGTCTGATTTTGGGATTGACCATCTGGTGATGTCCATGTGTGGAGTATTCTCTTATGTTGGAAGAGGGCGTTTGCTGTGACCAGTGTGGTCTCCTTGGGAAAACTCTATTAGCCTCTGCCCTGCTTCGTTTTGTACCCCAAGGACAAATGTTCCTATTATTCCAGGTATCTCTTGACTTCCTACTTTTTCATTCCAGTCCCCTATAATAAAAAGGACATCTTTTGTGGGTTAGTTCTATAAGGTTTTGTAGGTCTTCATAGAACCATTCAACTTCAGCTTCTTCAGCATTACTGGTTGGGGCAAAGACTTGGTTTACTGTGATATTGAATGGTTTGCCTTGGAAACGAACAGAGGTCATTCTATCATTTTTGAGATTGTATCCAAGTACTACATTCCAGACTCTTTTGTTGACTATGATGGCTACTCCATTTCGTCTAAGGGATTCTTGCCCACAGTAGTAAGTAAAATGGTCATCTGAGTTAAATTCCCCCATTCCAGTCCATTTTAGTTTGCTGATTCTTAAAATGTCGATGTTCACTCTTGCCATCTCCTGTTTGACCACTTCCAATTTGCCTTGATTCTGGACCTAACGTTCCAAGTTGCTATGCAATATTGCTCTTTATAGCTTCAGACTTTACTTGCATCACCAGTCACACCCACAACTGGGTGTTATTTTTGCTTTGCCTCCATCTCTTCATTCTTTCTGGAGTTATTTCTCCACTGATCTCCAGTAGCATATTGGGCACCTACAAACCTGGGGAGTTCATCTTTCAGTGTCCTATCTTTTTGTCTTTTCATTCTGTAGGGCTCTCAAGTCAAGAATACTTAAGTGGTTTGCCATTCCCTTCTCCAGTGGACCACGTTTAGTCAGGACTCTCCACCATGACCCGTCCGTCTTGAATTCTCCAGGCCACAGTACTGGAGCGGGTAGCCAGTCCCTTCTCCAGGGGATCTTCCCAATTCAGGGATCTAATCCAGGTCTCTCACATTGCGGGTGCATTCTTTACCAGATGAGCTACTAGGGAAGCCCAAGAATACTGGAGTGGGTAGCCCATCCCTTCTCCAGCAGATCTTTCCTGACCCAGGGATCATACTGGGTCTCCTGTTTTGCAGGCAGATTCTTTCCCAGCTGAGCTACCAGCGAAGGCCCTGGTAGAGCTCTCATTTCAAAATTATATTTTCTTCCTTTCTACACTGTGACATTTGTCCAAACTTTATCAGCTGTATTCAGGAATTCACACCCCATGGCATGGTTTGCCTGAATCAAGCCGAGCCATATGCTTGAGTCCTTTAGCTCCTCCCAAATTCTGCAGTTTACTCAGATGCATGTGTATCGTTTTTTGTTCCTACTGTGGAAAGTGAGGCTTTTGGCCCCATCCATAATCACCTTCTTAAATTAACTAAGATTGGACTACAAGGATTAGCAAGGAATTAGGGGATGCTAACAAAAGAGATAACTCTATACCAGTGAGCAAGATTTTGCATTTACTTTAATTTTTGAGTGATAGATTGCTTGGGGCTCAACCAAATGAACTTCTAATGTTTTCAAAACACTTTTAGCTTCATATTGGATAAATGCTCATTCTCACTGCTAATAGCATTTATTTTGGCTTTGGAGTCCCCTTGTCAGCAGCTATAGGCACATTGTTTTCTGACTGAGCTCTGGTGTTTGCACCTCATTGTCACACATCATTGCTTTTTCCACTAACAGGAAGGACAGTGAGCAACAAATTCATACCATTTGGGCACCTTGTTACACATCTACATATTTCTTCTTTTTGTGATATAGGTAGCTTTAATAGCTTTTTTTTTTTTTTTTAACAACTATTACTTGGTGTTTTGCCATAAGCAAACATGATATATGAAAATAAAGCAGTTTTGCTTTGCAATATAGATCAATTTGTTGAGGGGAGGGAAGAATACTTTACTGGCTAGAACTACTAATGCTTTGTAAATAAAAGTGGTAAGTTTGGGTATTATTGACTTGTCTGATTTTAAGGTGAAAATATTTAGTCTTTCACTATTTAGCAGGATTTTGACTATGGGTTTTTCATGCATGCCTTTTATCAGGTTAGCAAAATCTCTTTCTAACTTATTGCCAGTTTTTATCATAGCAAGGTGTTAGATTCTGACAAATGCTTTTACTGTTTATTGGGGTAATCACGTGGTTCTCCTCCTTTACTCCAGAGATTGCAAGTACAATTCACGGGCCAAGAATAGGCTACCACTTCTAAATAGATACTTTCTGTAAATAAGTATTTATGGAACACAGCCATGACCATTTGTTTACTAAGCATAATTGAGTAGTTCCAATGACTGTCATGTGGACTAAAAAATAAACATTATTTGACCCATTACAGAAAAATAGTATCAACTCATTTATTCTATTATTGTGATGTAATACATTAATTGATTTGCAGATGTTATAATCGACCTTGCATAACAGAAAAAATTCCACTAATGCATAGGGCATAATCTTAAAAAAAAAAAATGGTTAGAGTCTACTTGCTCATGGGGATTCTCAGGCAAGAATACTGGAGTGGGTTGCCATGCCCTCCTCCAGGGGGGTCTTCCTAACCCAAGGAATGAACCCAGGTCTCCTGCTTTGCAGGCAGATTGTATACCAGCTGAGCTACCAGGGAAGCCCAAGAATTCTTGAGGGAGTAGCCTATTCCTTCTCCAGGGGATCTTCCCAACCCAAAAACCGAACCTGGGTCTCCTACATTGCAGGAAGATTCTTTATCAGCTGAGATACCAAGTTCTTATGATATAAAAATCTTTCTATCCTGATATCTACAATTTTCTAAAGTATGTCTTCAAACAATACTATTACAATATATGTGTGCATTCCTATTGAGAAACAAAATTTGTATAATACAGTACTGAAGATTATTTGCCATTTTTATGACAATTTTATGAGGTCAGTGTATTCTTAGAACTAAAAGACATGAGCTTTGACACAAAAAGAAACACTTCGTAGCTATAAAATAAAAAATAATTCCTTTAAAATTAACACGGATGAAGTATTGTTCCTCTATAACATTGGTGACTGGCTATTGACCTAACACTTGTAAGCCAGCTATTTTGCATTTCTTTGGTACACCATGACTTAAGTAGAAAAACTAATACAAGTTAAAAGCTTCTCAGCATACATGAAAATGAACAGTATTATCATGGATTTTTCTATAATTTTATTTCCTTCTGGGTATACAAATACTTTTTTTTGTATAGACCTCAAGGATTTTAAAATGCTCTGTATCCTACATCCTTGAGTGGGGGGAAAAATAAAGCTCTTATTCTCCAAGTTAGGTATTATTTACTAGCACTACATATTCAGGTTTCTTATGATGGAATTATGTGGTATTTTTGTCTTTATACTCTGTGTTCTGAATAGTTACTAAGCAGAAACACACTAATTGAGGCCCACTGCAAATGCATATAAAAAGTACAATGTATCTGAGCATGTGGCTGAAAGAGTATTTATAAAATGTAAAACTTCTAGTGTAGGATAAAATGACACCAATTTGAAGTGAATATTTTTGGTAAGAAAATTATTCAAATATGTGTTTTATTTATGCCAGATATTTCTAATAAAACCATCTTAGGAGAATTTGGAAAGAGCTTTAAATTGGAAGATGACTATATTTTCATTCTATGTAACTCAGTGTTGATCTGACCCAATACTCTCCATGCTCTGTCTGCAGCATTCGACAGTTTCAGTTACTATGAGTAATTTGTAACCAAGGCAACATGACAGGGAATAATTAATGACTGGAATTCATCTTCAAAATATGAAGAATATTCTAAATAATAAATACTAGAATAATAACAACACTTCAACCTCTACCTTCAAATCTCTTGAAACATTTCCACAAATTAATAATAGTGATTTTGTAGCTAGAAGGATATGATTAACATTCAAATAATATTAAATAAAGAATGAAATTGTCATATTATAAAACTTAAAGCAAAAAGCCTCCAACAAACCTACAAATATATAGGAGAAAATATTCTCCTTCTTTCTATCATTTTAATACTCAACTAGGTTACATGTTTTGTGAAGACAGTTGCATGTAAAAGGGATATTGGAGAAGAGCTAGATTGAACAACGAGGAAGTATTGGCTCCACACCATACTAACTTTGTGACCTTGAAGCCTTATTTACCTTTATATGCTTCAGTTCCTTCCCCCACTGGAGAAATTAGGTTGATATTAATTATGTTAACAGGTTAATGTGATGGTTGAGAAAATTAAAGAATCCACATAAAATATGTATCTCATTACCTATATATGAAAGAATAACCACAAATGTTAGTCATTAGATCCAGTAATACACAGACATAGCAGTATGCTCGGCATTCTTTCAGACACTGATACAGCATTGGTAGACAAAATGACTTCCTTAGAGAAATATATAAGATTCATCATAGAAAAAAGATAAGAAACATACAAATAAATAAGTATACCAAAAAAGACAATTTCTGGAACTGCTGGGCACAGTGATAAAGGTGAAGTGATCTGGAGAACAGATGTTATTGTATTTAGGATTGTGGATAGATCTCTTTGAGGAGCTAATATCTAATTAAAAATTTAATGATAAGAAAGAGGAAGCCACCTAAAAAGTTAGAGGAAGTGCCTTCTAAACTAACATAACTACATGTACAAAATCATTGAGACGACTATATTTTAAAAATCTTAAAATAATAAAAAGTGGAGACTTCCTTGGTGGTTCAATGGTTAAGGCTTTGTGCTCCCAGGTCTCATCATAATCAGGGAACAAGATCCCACATGCCACAACTAAGAATTTGCATGTCACAGCAACTAACACCAGTACAGCCAAATAAATATATAAATATTAAAAAAAAAAAAAAAAAAGAAAACAGAAACAAAGGTAAAGAAAGATTAGTATTAGGGGAGGTAAGCAGAGACTCCAAAAATCACTGCAGATGGTGACTGCAGCCATGAAATTAAAAGACGCTTATTCCTTGGAAGAAAAGTTATGACCGACCTAGACAGCTTATGAAAAAGCAGAGACATTACTTTGCCAACAAAGGTCCATTTAGTCAAAGCTATGGCTTTTCCAGTAGTCATGTACGGATGGGAGAGTTGGACTACAAAGAAAGCTGAGTGCTGAAGAATTGATGTTTTTGAACTGTGGTGTTGCAGAAGACTCTTGAGAGTCCCTTGGCAAGCAAGAAGATACAACCAGTCCATCCTAAAGGAAATCAGTCCTGAATGCTTGTTGGAAGGACTGATGTTGAAGTGGAACCTCCAATACTTTGTCCACCTGATGTGAAGAACTGATTCATTGGAAAAGACCCTGATGCTGGAAAAGATTGAAAGTGGGAGGAGAAGGGGACGACAAAGGGTGAGATGATTGGATGCATCATGGACTCAATGGATGTGAGTTTGAGTATACTCTGGGAGTTGGTGATGGACAGGGAGGCCTGGCATGCTGCAGTCCATGGGGTTGCAAAGAGTCAGACACGAGTAAGTGACTGAACTAAAATGAACTGAAGTGAACTGAGTTATCAGCCATAGGTAGAGTTTTTATTTTATTTAAAGTACATATCAGGAAATCATTTGAATACTACATAGTTTAGAACTAGTAAACGTATCAGTTAAGTCATTCAGTTGTGTCTGACTCTTTGCAACCCCATGGATTGCAGCATGCCAGGTTTCCTTGTCCTTTACCAACTCCCGGAGCTTTCTCAAGCTCATGTCCATAGAGTATGTGATGCCATCCAACCATCTCATCCTCTGTCAAACCCTCCTCCTCCTGCCTCCAATCTTTCCTAACATCAAGGTCTTTTCCAATGAGTTGGTTCTTCGCATCAGGTGGCCAAAGTATCAGAGCTTCAGCATCAGTCCTTCCAATGAATATTCAGGACTTATCTCCTTTAGGATTAACTGGTTTGATCTCCTTGCCGTGCAAAGGACTCTCAAGAATCTTCTCCAACACTGTAGTTCAAAAGCTTCAATTCTTTGGCACTCAGCTTTCATTTATGGTCCAACTCTCACATCCATACAGTAAACATATTAGTAGTATCAATAGTAGTGATACTCATAGCAAGAAGTTTTGTTTATGGAAAATAATCCATAACCAAGTGTTTCTTCAATGGGAAAATAACTTAACCATATATCGTCAAGTATGCTGAAACTAAAAACCTATTTAAACATGGAAATTATGAAGCCAACCATTTGTTATATTTGTCATCTTATTGATTTCTACAGTTAATTCTAGTGATTTCAAAGCAAAGATGATATTAAAAATATTTAACAACCATTTAATCAGAAATAATGTGATATGTAAAAATATGATACAAGTGAACCAAGTGGCTGATACCTATACCCTATACCCTCCTTTCCCATCACTGCTCCTTGGATTCTGCAAGACTGTCTTGTAGAAGACATTCAATAAATATTCACTGGTGATGGAAAGAGGGAGTACTGTTAATTAGCCTTAGCATACTCCATTAGTTATATGGCTATCCCTCTCATAGAATTCACCCCAAATTTCTCAAAGTGTATTTTTATAAAGGAGAGCACATGTGATGAAACCTAGTAAAGCATCTAGTATACAGCAGTGACAAATGATTGTTCAGTGAATCTTGAGGACACATCATCAGAATAAAACTCAAAGTCATGTAGTTCTAAGGTTTCTGCAAACAGACATGTTACAGCTAAAACTGGTCTAAGAAAACTTGCAAGAGAGACTGAAATAGCATATTTCTTTGGTTAGACTTTGGGCTTTGGTTAGACTTTGGGCTTCCCTGGTGGTCAGATGGTAAAGAATCTGCCTGCAATGAGGGAGACCTGGGATCGATCCCTGGGTCAGGAAGATCTCCTGGAGAAGGGAATGTCTACCCACTCCACTTTTCTTGCCTGGAGAACTCCATGGACAGAGGAGCCTGCCAGGCTACAGTTCACGGTGTCGCAAAGAGCCAGACATAGCTGAGCGACCTTTACTTTCACTTTGGATAGATTACATTTTTCCTGCCATTTATTAGGCAGCAAGATTTATCTCAGTCTGCTTTCCCTCTTCAAGCTACAACATACATACGTACACACAAACATACATACACACACACACACACATACACACACACACACACACACACACACACAAAGCAAACAGAAACAAAGAAGATGCTCTCGCTATTGATTTCTGAACTATAGGAAAATGCCTCAAGCACTGCCTAGGATAAAACAGCTGTTGTGAAAATGAATCTTTTAATAATTAAATTTAATAGAATTTAAAAATAGATAAGAAATGCATTCCATTTATTTTGCAATAGACTTACATGCAGTTAATTTTTAAAGAGACAATCAAGTAAGTATTCTCTATTCTATTGAATTCTTCTAATATGAAATACCATTAATTTCTGCATACCCATTTTCCATGCAATTTTCTAAACTTAATTATTAGTTAATACAATTTAAAATCAATACAATTTTTAAGGTAAAAAATATTGATATTTAAAGTAGAGAAGGACAATTATCACATCCTGTTTAGGTTACCCTGTATTATGGAATTTGATTTGTGTCCACAGTCTCTTAACAATGGGTTAGGGAATAGGTTTTATAAGAGGAATTTACATTTCAGCAGTAGAAGTCATAAGTCTCCTAATCTTCTCATCATCCCACAGAGAGAAGGATAATGGGCCAGGCAGTATTGGATGTAATGAGACTTCCCCACGTAGGTTTTTTTTATTTTTCATTTTAATAGGATAGACTGAGATAAAGGCTATTAGTAGGAGATTAACAATTTTGTGTAGCAGGTAGTAGAGGTTAAAATGCTAGGTATTTACAGAAGCTATCTTGTAAAACTAAGTGCCTAGCACTGGAGATTTTTGAAGCTAGTGTTAAGCGAATTCCTTTTAGATGGGCCAAGCAGGGGTTGGAAAGCTCTCACTACCAAAGAATGAAAATTCTGATGATTCTGTGATGTTTAACATTTTTTTTTAGTTCAATGACTTGTAAAACCTTTATGCTAAATGTTTCTGTTATTTCATTTAATCCCCACAAGTCCTGTCTTAAACTATCTATAATGATGTCTAAGATTGATACATCAGAGTTTGCTCTTTTTGTTGAATGAATTATGATAATTTGTGTTTCCCAGATAATCATCTATTTTGTTGAAAGTGTTATGTTAGTTCACCATATAATTAGTTCATTCATTAGAGTATTTCAATACTGGGGGAAACAACATTGAGTAAAACAATAAATAATTGCTCTCATTTTCTTACATTTTGGGGGGAAGGTAGCAAAAACAAATATATAACATACTATGCAATAAGAATTATGAAGAAAAATCGTGCTATTTAAAGAAAACAGATAGCAATAGGCATACAAGAGGCTTATTTTATATAAAGCAGCTGAAGGAAGCCTTTCTGGTAAGATAAAATAATGAACAGACACCAGAACAAAGAGGGCAAGATAATCTGGTTGACGTTTAGGAGCAGAGCAATCCATACAGAGTAAACAAAATGCAAAGGCCTTGAGGCTGAAGTGTGACGACGACTTGTTTAGCGAACAGCCTGGAAACCTACACATCTATAGTGGACTGAGAGAGAAGGAGAGAAAGTGACTGGGGCAGGTCAGAAGGTTGCGGTTAAAGCAGATGAGAGCTGTGTTAAACTTGGAATTTTACACTCACTTTGAAATGTACATAGTACTGACAATCTCACTAACTTTCATTACACCACTATTCTTTTCTTATTTTATTTGTCTTTATAGTTTCCTTGATTTGATTTGTAAGGCTTTGTTCATTTCATATACTTATATGACCTAGGATTAGTATCTTGGTTTTATTTTTATGACTATGTTTATCAATACCCTCTATTTAAGATTTTCAATTTTGCTTTCTTCAGTCAACTGGGTTTTAGTTTTACTTTGGGGAAGGTAAAAGATAAGTTAATAACTTTTGCTTTCCCTTTTTTAATAATAAACTATTTGATGTTCTGAATTTTCTATTACTTATGCATATTTTACTTTACACAATTTTTTCAATAAATTATTCTAGTAATTTTCATTATTTTCTTGATTTTACAGATATATTTTATACAGCATACCTCTAACTCAGTAGTTTAAAAGAACTTCTTTCTATTAAGTTTACTCATCTCACTATGCTTTCTGAATATGGATTAACCTTGTTTCATAGATTCAGAGTCCATTTCATCTTATTTAAAATTGTTAATTAAATATTATGTTTATTATATGTTACTTGAAAAAATAGCTATTTCAGAGGGAAATATTTATCTCTGAATCTTTAGTCCTTAATGCCTCAGTGTTTTTTTTTTTTTCCCACACAAGCTTCAAATTGATTTTGTTTTCTGTTTCCTCATGTTCTGAGAAGATACATCTACTTAGGTTTTTTGAGAGGTAACAGAACATAAAATTTTTTATTAATTATAATACAGAATTATCACAGCTATTATGATTCTACAATTAAAAAGAATTAGATGTCTTAAATTAGCCAGATCTTGAGGATAATCCTAATCATAATTTTAGTGTATAAGCCAAGTCATTAGGACTTTTATTTTTATTGATAAGAGTAAACAATATTCAAGAGATCTGAGATTCTAGCTGGTTTAAAATCTGACTTTGGCAAGATCTCTCTTTTGTGTGTGTTATTAGATGATTTCCAAGTAATATTAGTGGCAGAAATAATTTAAATTTTGATTAAAATAATAATGGCTCTGTAATGTTTAACATTTTTTTTCAGGGTCTGTGACTTGTTCGAGTCTATAATAAATGCCTTACTTGTCTCATTTAATCCTGACCAGTACATTGTGGAAAAGTCCTGATTCCCAATGTATAGATGTAAGAACTAAGGTTTTCAGAATCTAGTGAATTTGCCTCAGAACATACAATCAGTGGAAGTGCAATGAATCAACCACATTCTCTCTGATTTTCAAATCTATTCTCTAATCCGCTTGGTAAGAGAAAGGTTATTGTACTATAAAATTTTATTTTTTTAATTAACTTTCTTTTTCTATAAATGAGGTCAAATTAGGTGTTTCTTTTTTTCTGCATTGTTCTACAGGCTTAGAAAAATAAACACTAAATGGAGTCTGGGTCTTTTTTTTTTTTTTTTAATCAATGTTGTCACAAAATAGAAGCCAAATTATTGAATACTTAAGAATTGTTTTCAAAACAAAGTGAAGTGAAGTGAAAATCACTCAGTCGTGTCCAACTCTTTGTGACTTCATGGACTATACAGTCCATGGAATTCTCCAGCCATGGACTGGAGATCTTTCATTTCCTTTGGACCTTTCCTTTCTCCAGGGGGTCTTCCCAACCCAGGGATGGAACCCAGGTCTCCCGCAGTGCACGTGGATTCTTTACCAACTGAGCTACCAGAGAATCCCAAGGACTATATAATAATTAGGATACTGATTGTGGTATAAAAACAAAGAAAAATTAAATAACAATAAGTTAAAGGAAACAGTATTTATGTCTCTCTGAGGTTATCATCTGGTCTAAAGCAATCCAACCTAAGTATGGTGGATTCATGCTGTCAGGATTAAAGTTTCATCTATCTGATGACACCATTTTCTGTCACTCAGGGATTCTACTCCAGCTCCAGCAAGAATTTGCATTGGAACCATCAGTCAGAGTGACTGGAAAAGCGGGAGGGTAGGCTTATGACATTCCTTTAAGGCCATGGCATGGAAGTTGCATATCTCATATGTACATCATAGAAATAATTTAGTTAATGGCGTATCTAGCAAAAGAAGGTTGGGAAACTTATGTGTATCTGGATACTTAGGAACTTAACAAAGATTTTTTACAACATAAAGGAAAACTAGATAATGGTTGATAGCCAAAGGAATGCATTCTTTTTTTGAGGGGATAAGTAATCCATAGTTGAGTCTATTACCAGAATTGTCTCAATATTTTTCTACTTGATTAGCTTAATGAAGAATACATAGAGAAAATAACTTTAAAAAAAAGTAAGAGGGGTAAATTTTTATTCAAAGTCATTTAATATCTTCGTTAGGGTGGAAAACATTCCCAACTGTGCCATGAACATTTAAAAGATTGAGGCACTAAATTTCCACTCTGTAATTTTCTGTAGTTTAATATTGCAGTGTGTTGGTGCTTTATTAAACAAAATATATAGGCATTTTGCCTACTTAATCAACTTCTTTGTATATAAATGTAAATCCTTTACTTACAATATACTACTGTTTTACCAATATTGTAAGTGTTCCTACAGTGTCTTGAAAATTATGAATAACAAAAATAATCCAAGAATTTAAAGATAGTTTAAAAAAAATTAAAAAAAAAATAAAGATAGTTTAGCCTTTCCTACTAGTATACTCTTGTGCTTTCACATGTAAGCAATGTTAAATTTGAAGAGGGTGAGAATGGTATGGAATAAAAGTTAAGATTTTCATGTAATTTTTAACAAGAAATAGTGCTTACTTAATAATACTGCATCAATCTCAGGTTCCATATTTGCATCCTGACTTTCAAAATATCTGTAGAGTAGTTTCGTTACTAAATGTGCATATGTGTCTTCAAACATACACACACATTCATATGTATAGATAGCATATTAGTATTGGCATTAGTAATAGAGCTCCATCTAGTGTTTACAGATACTGTAAAGCACAGGTAGATTTGTTTTGATACTTATTTAATAATGATAAAGCATTTAAAAAGTCAATTTATTTAGTTATTTATATTTAGTTCATTACCAGACTCTATCAAGGCAGAAAAGTAAGCTATTTTAAAAGAGTAACTTAAGTGATGACAAAATCTTAATATTCCAATTATAACAGAGCAGATTTATAAATGCTTATGTAATTATAGCTAAAGTGTTTAATTAATGCATAATTAAGGTCATATACCAATTTTTTACTCTCAGAAGGAGAAAAATTATTTATTAGTTGGATTTTAAAGGACTCTAAATTTTTGCTGTAATTCTCACCTTCCCAGTTTCCACTGAAGTTAATTAGGATGACATTCAAAATGCTAAACACAAAATACCTGTAGTGCTATGAAATGTTCAATAGCCTGTCTAAAGTAGGTCACCCTAATAAAATACAAAATCAGTTTTAGTAACCCTTTCAGTTTTGAGAGATCTTATTGTTTTGGCAAGTAAAGTTTGGCAGATGTAGATGAGTCCTATTGTAAGAAATCACAATAATTGTAAAACATGAAATATTGCAAATTCTAAACTATAGAATCTGCTCAACAGTTAATATTTCTTTAAAAATACAAATTTTTTTTTTGCTAATTTCTATATGTAATTCCATTAACTTAGTCCTTGATTCACTTATTCAACAATTATCACTGACCTCCTATTATACACCAAATATTCTATTTATGTACATTGGGAAAGACTGCTAATCATTCCCCTATATCCATTATCCTGTCCTTTCCTTTATTTTATCAATAAAATCCATCCTACACATCAAGTTTTAATTTGTTTTTTTTGGTGTTTAACCATCTGAATAACATTTCCTATCCTATCTTGTAGTTGAGTACAGCCCTGTGACTGAATTTAAACCAGTAGATGTGAGCATAAATTATTATATGTGCTTATTGTGTGTAACTTCCAGGTCATCTCTAAAAAACCTTCTTTCCCAGTACTGCCTCTTTTTCCTTTCTTCAGAAAGCAAAGAAGACAGGAGACAATTTCACCCATAGCCATGGAGCAGGCATAGAAAAATCACATGCACCCCAATGTTCATCGCAGCACTGTTTATAATAGCCAGGACATGGAAGCAACCTAGATGCCCATCAGCAGATGAATGGATAAGGAAGCTGTGGTACATATACACCATGGAATTTTACTCAGCCGTCAAAAAGAATTCATTTGAACCAGTCCTAATGAGATGGATGAAACTGGAGCCCATTATACAGAGTGAAGTAAGCCAGAAAGATAAAGAACATTACAGCATACTAACACATATATATGGAATTTAGAAAGATGGTAACGATAACCCTATATGCAAAACAGAAAAAGAGACACAGAAATACAGAACAGACTTTTGAACTCTGTGGGAGAAGGTGAGGGTGGGATGTTTCAAAAGAACAGCATGTATACTATCTATGGTGAAACAGATCACCAGCCCAGGTGGGATGCATGAGACAAGTGCTCCGGCCTGGTGCACTGGGAAGACCCAGAGGAATCGGGTGGAGAGGGAGATGGGAGGGGGGATCGGGATGGGGAATAAGTGTAAATCTATGGCTGATTCATATCAATGTATGACAAAACCCACTGAAATGTTGTGAAGTAATTAGCCTCCAACTAATAAAAAAATTTAAAAAAAAAAAAAAAATTGAAAGAAAAAATCCCAAGACCTTCAATGACTTCACAGAGTGGGGCTCCCTGGCCCGCTGGACTGTATCAGGACATACAAGGGAAGTAAATACCTGTTGTTACTTATGCAATTGTACCTTTGCATCTTATGTCTTCCTGTTAGAAAGGGTTTATTTGTAGAATAAAGTACACAAGATTAATAAAATATAGTCCCTGATGTAAAAATTTCTTTCTTTTAATGAATGAGCCAGAAAAATGGACAACTGTGTATAATACAGAATAATCCTAATGATGGATGTCTTGTAGAAATGGTGCAATCACCCAGAAAATTCTGCCATGAGGGATTAGAGAAAGCTTCAGATGGGTAGGAGTATTCAAGGTTTATTTTGATACAGTAGTTTAAGACTATCACATAAAAAAGTGGGGAAAAAATGGGTAGAGAGTACAGATCAAAGAAACACCATTTGCAAATATTTTAGGGAGACAGTCCAAAGTAAATGAGGCATTTGGGAGGTAGCAAGTTACAGAAGAGTCAGAGAAAGGAATAAATGGCTGATAAAATCTTGAAAAGAAATAGATTTGTATTAGCCTGTGAAAGAGTTTTAATGTCATTAAAAATGTTGACATGTGTATAACTGATCCACTTTGCTGTGCGCCTGAAACTAACACAACATTGTAAATCAACTATAATCCAATAAAACTTTTAAAAAGAAATTAGCATTTTACCACATAGAAAATAAATTTTCAACAAAAAAATTATGTGAACAAGCAATATATGAAACTATCCAGGGTTGAAATGTTCTATATGGTGTCAATGATGGTCAAGGAGAGTTCTTTTTTATCTTCTTATTGTATGTGATTTTCTTGTGTAATGATAAATTTTCTCTTGTGTGAAAATTGCTCATTTATTCAGACTAAAATGTAAGCAGCAACTCAGCTGGGAAAGGACAACAGCATTCTCCTTCCCTCGTTGGTCTAATTAATCAATCATTTACTTTCCAAATAGTAAGAAATATGAATAATAACTGAAGAACTCTTGAGCTGATATTTCTCCTGCATTGGTCCACAGCAGTCAGTGCAGCTGAAATGCTTGAATAATCAAATATAGCATTGTCTTTTACAATTTCAGGGCTGGCCATCAGTAATTAATATTTTGAATTTTATTTGCATATGTTTTACTTCTTTGTATAAATAGCAGCAGAAAAAAAAAAGAGAGAAGAAAACTTACAGAAACATTGGTAAAAAGTACTAATCACCACCTAGTTTCAGACACACAGGAAAAATTTCATGGCATGATGTCAAGAAAATGATAGCTATGTCCTTTTTCCACTAGACTATGTAAAAGCTCAAGAGGAATATTTCTACTAATCTCTTTTAGTTTTACATTTTCTGCCTCATAATACTGCATTCCCATTTAATGTAAACCAGGATAATCCTGGGTCCTAGGTTTTACGGGTAAGTTAGCCTCCTCCAAATTGGAAAACTGAGTCTGCTGCCAGAGGGAATTCAATAATACATGGAATTAATGATTGCCAATCAGTGCAAAATAAATAAATCAGAGAATAAGCTCAGTGATATAAGTTCGTCAAATCAATGAGTTCTTGCAGTTGGAAATTTAACTGACTTTTAGGCCAACTTTTTTCAAAACTGTCACACTATAAAAGGTAATATGAGGCATAGCAAAGCTGTACATGAAGGCCAGACTGCAATCTGAGACACAGTAATTGGCGAATAGTGCAGACCTGCTGTCTATGCATTCTTGATATATCTCTGCTTCTTTGTGGTATAACTTCACAATTTCTCAAAGGTCTACCAGTTCTATAGGTCACAAAGTTTTTGAAGACGTGTCTCTATCTTCTCAGACAGTTTCTGAAAATATAGAGAGGCATTTGGGATTGTATGGGAATATTTTGTTTAAGACTTGACATTCTAAATGCACTCAGATATTTTGTTCCTATTTAGAGACTGTTTAAATTTACAGATACAAGATTAATTTAAGAGAAAATACAAATGGTCAACATTTACTCCTCATTCCATAAAGGGTTACTTCCAGTGCATTATTTATAAGTAGATATATTATTCATAGCTGGGATAGAAGTTCAGCACACATGATTTTAAAAATGCTTTTGGGTTAGTGGAATTAGTCACATGTTGCTGGAAATAATAGATATAGATAAAATCACTTGTTGAACAAGAATGAAGTCAGTTGTCTGTCCTGAATTGGGTCTGTATTGAGAATCATTTCCTTTTATCTCAAGGAGCAAGATCATCACTTCTGGCTCAATTCAAACAGACTTATCCATATGTTTATAACTTTCCAGTTTTCCAATTTAGATTAAAACAGATTGATTCAACATTTACAATAATAAAAACATGCATGCTGTTTTTGTAAGGCATATATGTAGAATATAGTATTTATGGAAGAAAACTAAAAAAAAATCTTGCCAAAGTTTCCAAATGTACTTTTCACATGGAGTCAAAATACCAATTTGAATATATAGTCCTTGCTACATCAGGTAATCATCATCACAGTCTCATTGTTTTTTTGTACACTACACCAGAAACCTATGAAACATTATAATGTATACTTGAGAGAAAAATCATCTTCCACAAAGTCAACTGTGCACATGGTAGCTTTCTGTGTAAAGATATAAGCGGGATTGGTCTGTTTCTTTGCATGAATGTGGAAGGTCTCATGATAAACTGGTTGTACAAGTCTGATTTGTCTGCTAAAGATACAGAAAAACAGGACTGTATCCTTAATTACCCAAACAGAAATGGACAAAATCACTATTAAAATTTTTTAAAGAATAATGCAATAAAGAGATTAAAATTTTTAATGTGCATACTTGTTAGACCCTTAAATAAAACTAATTGAAGGCGAAAAGAGACATATGGGAATCCTATAGGACTTCTCAAAAGGACACCAAAGCAGGAATATAATGGAATATACAACTAATCATTATGAAAATTAGCAACAGCTATATCCAGAACTAGATGCCAAATACCACTATGTATGCCCTGCTGATGGTCTATGAATAATGACAATGATCTTTGCATTAGATTTCAGTCTATACTAAGCACTTTTTCCTCATCTATTCAGGTATCACAATAAACCTGTGTGTACCATAATTCTCTCTTTTTTGTAAATGAGGAGACTAACTTTCAGCATTTCTAATTTAATGAACAGTGTGTATTTGTTCCCTGGTGTATTTGTTTCCTACTGATGTATAACAAACTACTACAAACTTAGTGGCTTAAAAAATCTTCTCAAACTTCTGTAGGTCAGAAACTAGCTTGCTATTGATTGATGCTTTCTTTCTCAGCCTATTGGCTGCTCTGAGAGCTTTTCTGAAGTTTCTGGTGGAGAATCCACTTCCAAGCTCATAGACGTTGTTGACAGAATTCAGTTCCTCATGGTTGTAGAACTAAGTTGTCTGTTTCCTTGCTAACCTGTGGGCCTGGGGCTACATTAGAATCCTAGCATTGCTACATTCACTGGCATGTAGCGCCTCCATTTTCAAAGCCATCCCTTCATGCTTCATATCTTTGACTGTTTCTTTTGCTAACAGTCAGAAAAAACACTCTGCTTTGAAAAGAGTAACTCAATAGGCTCAGGTTTACAATGATAATATTTTTATTTTAAGATCAAATGAATTTAGGTTTTAATTGTTTCTGTAAAGTCTCTTCAACATAGTACTTAGGTTAGTGTTTAATTGAATAACCAGGGCATAGGAATCTAGCAGGTGCTGTCTTTAGAAATCTGCCTACCATACTTGGTTTGAAGGGATTTAGAAGTCGGATTTATTGATTAAAAATCAAAGCCATTTTCATTGAAATTAACTTGCTAATTTATACTAATTTACCTAATATGTAACTAATCTTCAACTTTTATATATACATTAGTCTCACTCTAGTTGTAAGTCATTGTGGCATTCAAGAATACCAAGTTTAAGATGAGTTGCTTTGAGAGCAGAGGTTACATACCAAAAAAAAAAAAAAAACAAACAATGTAATTCTAGGGAAGAATGCCTAGGATCTGCTTACTGGTAACAGAAAAAAAGGGTAAGACCTGGTAGACCTTTGCCTACTGTCCAAACAAAAGGAGGCCTTTGTAATCTCTTTTTCCTCTCTCTCCATCTACTTGCTTACAATTCACAGTATTATAAAAGAGGCATGCTTTCGAGTGGAAACTGATTTAAGGAGGAAAACTTTTACCCTTGTATCTTTTATCTTTGGCATAGTTTCCAGCAGGTATTAAATGTTAGCAGATAACTTGAATACAGTAGGTGCTTAGAAACGCTGAGTTGAATTATTAATATATTGTTGACTGTAAATGAAAAACAGCATCATTACAAAATAAAAATCTAGAAAACAAATATTAAAATAAAGAAAAATCAGAACCCTTACACAAAAATGGTGCTAACACTTGGTAATATCTAACACTTGGTAGCAATAAGTAGATCTAAATAAATATTTAATCCATATAACTAGATGGAAAGAAGTGTTTATTTCTTCCTGTGGAGGTTTGCACTCAGTTGTCTTTAATCAAAATACAGGAACTTGGGTTTCTCCAATTTTGAGAAGTACTACCAGGCAATGGCATTTCTCCCTGAAACCTATATGGATCAAGGTTAGCTACCTCTCCAGTGTGATTTGGCTGTGGTTATGGTGGTTGTTATGGTTGCTAGCTTTGGGATCATCTTTGCACGTAAAGGTTTTTGGTCAATTTCTATTTGTATGACTTGATTAGTATTGAACACTTTTAGTTGCTTCTGTTTTCCACTATAAAGCTGTCCAGTCTAACTAGGCTAATGTTAAGAAAGGTACAGGAGCATCATGGAAAGGGCATTTTTCTAACCATTTAATATGGTTCTAAGTTAACTGCCTTTGACCTCAGTATTCTTCTTCTACTATGTTAACCAGGGACTAGATAACCGAAAGGGGATTATAAACTTTTCACGTTTTAGACCACATATGACTTTATTCCTTCCCAATAGAATCTTAGCATGTTTCAAAAGAATTCACTATTAATCCCATATAAAAAACAAATGTATTAACGTTTAAAGTCATAAATTCTCCTTTTTTCCTAATTATCTTTGACCTAGAAACTGAAGCCAGTTTCCCTCATTTTCTCAGTTAACATATTATTCATATGCTCATTTACCTTTGTGAAAACTAGAGTTGAGATTATTAACGCCACTTTTTTTTAATCTAATGATATTTACTTGGCCTATAAAGGACAGGGCTTTGTCCACTAATTACTTAGATGACTAAGTCTTTTGGAGATAACATCCACAATGTTGAACCACATATCTCTTTGGATGGATTGATGGAGGGAAACTTTTCTCATATAAACCTATATTCATGCATATTACTATTGGAGTATTCTAGTTAATCATTGCAACCTGGCTATCTTTTCACAGGTTAAAATCACCTTAGCATCCAAGTAGGAACTAGTTCTTTCTCTTCTAGGCTCAACTCTGTGGAATTTTCCTCAATGCTCACGGGGGGAAAAAAAATGGGTTTAGATGAGTTGGTATGTAAATACATGGAAATAATTTTTCTCCTCTTTTAAAACAGAGCATTCAGGTTGTATATTATAGAACTGATACCATTTTTTTTTAATACTACAATTATTCATGCTTTCCTTGAGGGAAAAAGAAAAACTATTTACCTAGTTAAAATTGTTACCCTTAGGGTGGGTGGGAGGAAGGCTCAAGAGAGGAGATATATGTATACATATAGCTAATTCATATTGTTGTATGGAAGAAACCAATACAACATTGTAAAACAATTATTCTCCAGTTTAAAATTAATGAAAAAAAAAACTGTTATCCTTTATTTCCATACCTATCAGAGAACTTGAACACAGCAGCTGCCCAAAAAGTCTGTGTTGAATCATATTGTTAAACTATAATTTTTAAAATGTGTACACTTAAAAAATTTTTTCAATGGCCTGTCAATATTCTTACCATGAAACAAAGAATAAGGCCTACTTGCTTAAAATCTCTGTGGGTAACTAGATGCCTGAGAAAATTACTTGGCAAGCTCCAAGTGGTCAAAAATATTAATTTTAATTTTCAAGAAAATCTCCTTAAATTTACATATCTAATATTTTATAATGTAAGCTGGTTAAGCACTTGAGACCAAGGCAGCAACAGAAACTCAGGGATCACTTTCCTTGAATTCAATTCCCATGATCTTGGTTCATATTGCACTAACAGACTTGAGTCAAATCAAATTGAATTGCCAAAGACATGTGCCCCTAAATTCTGCCTCTACTCATCTTAGGTCAATACCTTTGTTGGCTCTGCCAGTAACTAAAAGCACTTAGGCAGAAACACAAATGGACTAAATAATAGGAGTAGAGACAAGGTCCAGTGGTATGGTCTTGTTATCTATATGTTAACATCTGTTTGATTCATTCCTTCTGTGAAAAATGATTAAACATAATATTTATTCCCACCAAGCATCAGGTATAGGTAAGTTACCTGAAGTTTTCCCTGCACATTTTTCTGAACACACTTGGCTTGTAATCGACTTCCCATTTTGATCATCCATCACTCTGAAACTAAAGCTGCCTATCAAGGTCTGACATTTGGGGTGCCAAATTAGATGATTTTATATGTCCAAATGGGGATAAGGTTGGAGCTGCCAAAATTGTACTCACTTGTGACCTAAATATCCATGAAAGAAAAAGCCAATGCCATTAAAAATTGTGTCATCTCCTCTTCATGATTCAGTAATGAAAGCTTGCTGGCCAGTGGTATGTCAGCTGAATTCTGTTTAATCATTGGGAATTGTGTGCACTATATCTGTGAAGCCTAAATGGAAAAAGTTGCCACTGCAATTGCATCTTCTTCCTACCAATAAATCAATGTAGAGGAAGTAAAGAGAAAGAAGGCCACCTGACAGCTTTCCATCAAAACGGCCAATCATAAATTAGCACTCACAGAGAACATATCACACAAGACTGTCTTTCAGGGACACTGAGTTAAGTAATGAAAGAGATGCTTTAGTTTTAAACCGCTGCAATTCCAGACCGCTCCAACCTGATTTTCACAAGGCAAAGGGAACCACCCAGTGAGAAAGTTCACCCTATCTCTACAGGTAAACCTGTCTACCTTTCCTTTTTTTAGATGTTTAAGAGCCTGATAGGTTTTATAACTGCAATTAGACAAAGCAATCTCTTTCACTGATAAGCATTTCTTAAGACTGTTCCCATATATAAGGCAAGATCATTGTTTTCTCACTTTTTGAAAGAATGTGCCATTGTATAAAATGTGATTTTCAACTTGATGGGAGCAAGCCCCAGTGATTTAGGTGATATTGAATTGTTTCATAAGTTCACTGCATAAACCCAGAAAAAAAAAATGTTGCTTTTGACAGCAAGATAAGGCAGGTTTTCTTCCTAAATCAGGAGGTTAAAAATATACTTGTTCAAAACTTACGCTGAACTTGTGTTTCTTGGCTTTGACATATAGAGTTTAAAATAATTAGTTACAAGGAGAAAGGAGTCCATATTTTAAAGACAAGGGGAAAAAAAAAAACTAAGTGTAATTAAAATTCAAATTTTAGAAAATCACTATTAACCTGGCAAATATTTAAAACCAACATATGAAATCAATGACTTTATAATAGTATAATAAAAACATTAAATTTTTTCCTCTCCCTTTTCCTTAAATATACCTGAAAACTTCCAACTATCTTCCATGTCTTGGTCTCTATACTCTCTTAATATAATGTAATATAGTCTACTAATTTTTTTAAGAATCACAATGATATGGAAAACTATGAGGTATTGTAATGTCTCTAATCATGCAACTGTGTAACCTGGGAATTGTATTTTTATGCTCAAAGGCTTAAATTACATCATATTATGATTAGAGTTATTGAGAGCACGCTCCCACATTTCAGTAGTCTGTTATAGAAGAACATGAAAATGGTCCCTTAAAAAAAAAAAACAAAAAACTCAGGGTAATAAGAGATCTCAGAACTCATGAAGTTCAATCTGTATCTAATGTGGGAATATTCCTCAGACAGCACTGACAATGGTAATCAGGCCTCTGCTTGAACATTTCCAATGAAAAGGTATGCATTACTTCAAAGGGGTGTCATTTTATCACTGGATAATTATAGTCATTAAAAATATTTTGCCTTTTATCAAAGGAAATATAATAAATTTTAAAAGTAAAATTTTGTCTTTGCTTTAGGGGCATGTCAGTCAGGGGCTCTGGGGTCCCTTCTTTCACCCACCACATTACACAGCTTTTCTGTTGAACTCAATCTCTAGAGCTCGTTACCTCAAGTGTAGACTGACCAATGCAAATAAACTGGGCTAACTATCTCATTTAATCTTAAAAATAAAATTCTCTCAAATAACTTTTGGTTATTTTGTGTAACAATTAGTGTTCTAGAAAGAATTAGATATCACTCACAAGTGGATACCTGAGGAGTGTTTAAAAGGTACTGTTACAAAGGGTGGGTAGCATTATATAAAACCGATAAGAATTGGTGAAGCACTCCAGGGCTTGCAACAGAGGAGAGTTCTTACCTCCTGTAGCCTGAAAGGGACGGGAGGATAGAGTGGTTACTGCTACCCCATGAGCACAGTTTTAGTTGTAGGAGAGGGTTGTTTGAGACCGAAGTGACCCAGTTGGAGGGAGTTAGAAACTAAATGGGCTGTTCATCTATCTTCCTTCCTTCTGATTTCCTATTGATACCTCTTATTAGTTAAATACAATCAGAAACCAGAAGCAGAATGCTCACTGACACAATCCATAAAGATCAGCTACCATGGGCACAGAGCCAGGCAGAGAAATGTGAACAGTAGACAAGAAAGTACAAAGAAATATTGGCAAATTATGTACCAGAAACTATGCTAGATTATTATAATAGCCTCACACAGCACTTAATGAGATGAACTTTTAGTATATCAACAGCATGACCCCAAAAATCCCTATATTAATAGTCATGAGGAAAAAAATATCTATCTATCACAGAGGCAGATGTGACTACTGACACTGTGGACCTGATTCCATGGTCTCATGAATAAAACATTGTTTTTAACTTGTGGTTCACTTGAAATATCCAGCTAATTTTACATCGAATATTGCTAAGCTGATCTTTTCATTTATGATACTGATAAAATTGGTTTTTTCACTTCAAAGTTTTACAATTTTTAAACCAAGTTGGTTTCAGTTCACTGTTACATTTTCTCAACTCTCCTGCTCCACCCTCATTATTACACAGAAAATATGTAAGTAGTATAATTACTCTTTTTTATCAAAGAAAACCATTTCATTCCTACATGTCTTTTATGACAACCTATTCTACTTTGTTTTAATCCCAGATGGTATCAACTTTTTTATAAACTCAAAGAAGTTTTCCTTCTTCATTTATCACATTGTTGTTGTTTCTCTGATCGTCTTACCTGACTTCACCAAAGAATGAAATTCTAGCTTAAATTCCTAGTCCTCAACTGTTGAGTTTTTAATAATAACTGCCCTGTAATTGGGATGTCCAGTCTATAACTCAATTTTGCCAAACTGGATTATTTTATCTGCCCCAGTATTTTAGAAACAAGATTTTTATCATGTTCTCCATCTCTTACTCTGAAGCATGATTCCTGAAGGGCAAAAGAATTCATACTTTTGAAAATCACAGTATCCATGTAGTTTTTTACTCAATATTTTAGTACAGGCCCTGGTACAATTTCTGGCTGACAGTAAAAGTTTGGCATGTATCTTTTGAGAAAGTCTGAAATGCTGCCAGACATTACAGTATCAACTCTCTGGCTCCCTGAATTGCCCTCAAACACTTACCTCGACAGTATTAATCACAGAGCCATTCTTATTTCATTCTGTATTGAAGATATTCGGCTCAACTTGAACACTGTCCATCGATGTTTTTACCTCAGTTGGCTTTTTCAACACATGTTGAAATAGGTCACTCATTCTGACCTACATTTAGATGTGCTTTTGTATGAAGCCATCTTCAGAATAACAATGTCTAGCCTGAATACTTTTTCTTCAAGCCTCCAACTTCACCCAGTTCTTCTCCTATTTTGCTATTTTTTTGGCTTGGTCTTTCCCACCAGAAACTATTCTACTACTTACCTGGTTATTTCAAATCCCACTGAAATGTGTTAATTGTTTTAATTAAATATTTTATAACTAAAGATATTTAAATGCATTTCAAAGACATAACAAAGAACAATAAAATAAAGAACACCAATTACCGTGGTGTTCCCTTTGTGCCATTCTATGATTCCAAGGAAACACACCACCTAAGGTAAACATTACCCTGAATTTATGATAGCATTTTCATCTTCTTGCTTTCTTCAAACACACACAAGAGAGCATACACACACACTGTATATTTTTAACTTTGTAAATAGAATCACGCTGTGTAAAACCTTTTGCAATTTCCTCTTAATGATGAATATTATCTTTATTAGGTTTATCTGTGTAGATGCATATGGCTATAACTTCTTTATTCACATTAAAATATATCAAAATGCATCCTAACATTGATTTTGCTTTTAACTGAATTAGCTTTGTGTCTGCTACTATTCTAGTTACCTCTATTCAAGACAAAACAATTAACTAGGATAAGGTCACATTCAGGCCTTACACATCATTTAGTTTTCTGTGAGTAAGGCGAATAAAAATCCAATGAAGTTTAAAACAGTCACTGGGTAAGCTGATCAGATGCAAGACCAATTAGAAACAGTGACGCCTAAAGTCACATTTGCCTATGCAAAAAAAAAAAAAAAGTGCTTGAGAGGGTTAGGAAAGAAAACTTCTGATTTAAGTTGCCTAGGTTCTACCTGTACTCTAAAGAAAGCATTCATCTCTTTTTTCTTAGTTTCTCCTCTTATTTTAGAGACTAAACTTGTTCATATGTCAAAAATTTCTTTTATTCTTCAATTAAATAACTTATTTGAAACTGCACTAGAAAGTAAGGTTATCATGAATATTATACACATCAAATACATTAAGGAGGCCTTGGAAATGTGTTCTGATGGTTATGATTTTTGGAAAATTTGAAACAAACAACAGCAAAAAGGTTTATCTATGAATATCAATACCTTTTCTATTTTCTATGATAGCATTAGTGTTACAGCTATTGCTGAGAGAGTCCACTACAAGTATGTTGAATTGATATTGAAATATGAATTGAGATTACACTGTGTCTATGTTCCAGGGATATACTCTTTTGATTTGTAGTCATTTTCTCTATAGTTAGTCACAGAAATCATGGTAGATATGTTAATAATGAAACCGCTGAAATGGCTTCCAGGAAAACTATTGCTTCTGTTCACTCTAAAAACTAATCCAGCATTTTGACCCTAAAGAAGCAGGACCAGAGATGGAGTCTGAATATGGAAAATATTCTCTGAATGCAAAAGAAGTATGTGGAGAATGGAAGGAAATTGAGAATTGAAACATACAAAGCCAAAAGCAAATTACTGAGTAATTCTTTCAATTGCCAAACAAATAAGTAAAAAACTCAGGTTTTCAGAGTCCAAGTTAATGGATTTTTTCCTCCTGTCAGAAATACATTGATACATGATAAAGAAGGACATACAGTTTCAAGTGAATTATACAACAAAATAATTTCTCTATCTGTTATATACAAAATCAGTAGAAATTATTCTAGCAATGAGAAGTAAAGTGAAAGTTTTTGTTGCTGTTCAGTCACTAAGTCCTTTCTGACTCTTTGTGAACCCATGGACTGCACCTTGAAAGGCTTCCATGTCCTTCACTATCTCCCAGAATTTGCTCAAACTCATGTCCATTGATTCAGTGATGCCGTCCAACCATCTCATTCTCTGTCTCCCACTTCTTCTCCTGCCCTTAATCTTTCCTAGTATCAGAGTCTTTTCCAATGAATCTTTTTTTTTAGATCATTCTAAAGTCAGTAATTCACTGAGTGGAAGATACATTTTGAATAGAAATAAAGTAGTCTTGAATTATTTGCTAATCTAACTAACAAATATTTTTTTCACATTGGAAAATATTTAATTTTTTACTGATTTCACACAAAATATTGGTATTGACAAAGATAACATATTAATAATAAGCCACTGCAGTGAGGAGACATAAATGACAAATTGTCTAAAGAGTACTGTCAATTCAAAGTGTTGAACATGAGTCACTCCAAAAGAATACCTGAAATACTCAGAAATCTTACAATATATGAAAGAAACCTGGAAAAAGTTTTCTTAACTTGGACAGAAATGCAAAAAGTTATATGGCTTTACCACAAATAGTGAGGCTAAGAGAATCTTTTCTAAAATTCTCAGACCAAAAAAAAAAAACCTAATAGGAAGATTGAATTATCTTTCTATTCTATTTATAAATAAATGACAAAACCATTGTCATAGGAAGAGATGGTCAAATAACAAGTAACCAGAAAAAAATATGATTTTAGAGATATTTTAATAAAATATTTTTTCTGTATTTGGCATCTTTTATGTCTTTGCTTTATTTTTTAAAATATATAACTAGTAATTATTTCTTATTCTAATAAATATTCACTTTAATACTTTATTTTATACTTGTTACTTTGTATTTTTTTGAAGGTTTCCCAAACTACATACTTATTACTTCGCTATTTTCTTTTTTTGGCTGCACTATATGGCTTGTGGGATCCAAAGTTTCCTGACCAGGGATTGAAGTCACACCCTGCATTGGAAGTGCCAAGTCTTAACCACTGGACTGCCAGGAAAGCCCCTCCAAATTACATAAATTTCTGCTCTACATAATCTCAATTTATGCCCATCACATAGTAGTTACAAGATAAATATTAGCAAATATTAGCATTCATAGCTAACTTATACATGTGTATGTATATATGTGGGATTCCCAGGTAGCATAGTGATAAAGAATCCACCTGCCAGTGCAGGAGAGGCAGGAGACGTGAGTTCCTCCCTGGGTCAGGAAGATCCCCTGGAGTAGGAGATGGCAACCCACTCCAGTGTTCTTGCCCGGAAAATTCTGTGGACAGAGGAGCCTGGCAGGCTATAGTCTATGGGGTCGTAAAGAGTTGAACTTGGCTTAGTGACTGAGCGCACACACACTTATATGTACAAATATAGGTGATTATGTATTTGTTTCATGTACATAGAGATGTTAGTGAAAAACTAAGGTACATTTTTATAAATATTCACTTTAAAATAGGTACATTTTTATAAATTTAAATTTCATGTGTTCTCTGTGTTAATATTTCAGATAATTTTTTAGTTTACATTTGGATTAAGCTGAGTAACAAAATAAAGGCATAAATGATTTTTAGTCCAGACAGTCAGACTGAACAGGAATAGAAAGTTTATAAAAGACCAGTAGTCTCCATAAAATGAATCACAAATACTACTTTGCCCAGAGTAAAAGAATACTATATAATTACCTATATGTGCGTACATACTTACATACATACTTAAAAATAAGAGAATTTTTTTTAAAGAGACTTGAAGCAGGAACCACAGTATTTAAAATCCTGAATTGTAGAGAAGAAAATATAGTTCTCAAATATGAACGTATTCATGGATATATGCCATGACAATTTTTGACTCAAATCTAACATGTTTGCATAACTATCAAAGTATTCTATAAGCTTCTGAGTTATGAGCAGAGATAGTTTATAGCAGAACTATATCACCTGGGGTTCTTCTACTCACGCTACAAGGGAAAAATAAAAGCAATGCTTGCTGCACTGTGTTGAACACATTGTCTTGAAAAGAATTGGTATCAATTTTTGAAGTTTCAAGAATGAAACTTAAAAATATAGCTTGTCAGAAAAACATAGTGTAGATGTTTGTGATACTGCAGTAGAGTAAGAGTTTCATGTTATTAGAACAGATGACAGTTCAATCTAGTGAAAACAATGCCATCTGAAATATATTAGATCTATGTATTATCTATTTTACATAAAACAGATTTTACACGAATGTACACACAGCATGGGTATACATGTAATTTAACACTTCAAAAGTTAATGTCTTTGTCATTATTCACAATAGAAAGTATGAAAAGCAATTTTGTGGTGGCTTTAAAAATATTTTAAAATGACTATATGACAGTTATGTCATGTTGTTTTATATATCACAAAGATAGTCATTTGACACAGCATGAAACAAAGTGTTATTGCTGGGTCTACTATAATTCAGTATCATTTGTTCAAAGTCCTTCAAACAAGTAGTGATTTAGAGGAAAGTATTATAAACTCCAGAGTCAAAAGGCCTAACTTTGAATCTTGATCCTGCACTTTAAAGGTTGTGTGATCTTAAGCAAATTGACTGACTTCTCTGTACCACATTTTTTTTTGCTATGAAACTGTCAATAATATTTGCCTTTTAAGTTTTACTGTGAGAATTAAATCAAATATGAAAAGGCACATTATGGGCTATGTACTCTCATCTTTGGTGAAATTTCAAGTTCACTTCTCCTTTATTCCTTCCATTCAACCTCATGGGAGAAAATTATTAGTAATGAAGGCAATAATAACAATATTAAAAGAGGTACAATCTATATACAACATTATGCTATAGATTTTTTTCATAGAAGGAACAAAAATGTCAAAATCCTTTTTCAATGTTCTTGAGTTTTTAGGGGACTTACAGAAAATTACCAAGGAGGCCATTTTGTCTATAATAATCTAACTTAAGACATTGACAAACAATTATAGATATGTACATTCAACTGGAAATAGCTAGTAGAGAGAATAGAAGCCAGCTATAATGTCTGTATCTTTCTGGAGTGGGTTCATTATGTATACACTTCAAAGAACTTCAGCAATAGTAAATATTTTGCAGACAATTTGGTATCCTAGTGTTTACCATATATCAGTGAAAGTGTTAATACTTTAAAGTTTCTCTCTCTATATCTATGTATGTGAGTATGCTTATTCTAGCCAAAAATGGATTCAGGACAATTAAGAAAAACAAACCAAGCAAAAGCATATGGTGAGGAAGAGCTGCTCCTTCTATCCAGATGTGAGGGAAGAAAGATGAGTAAAGAAAATCACTGAACTACATATGCTTAATGCTCTGGACTCTTTATTTTAATCATAACAGGAAAAAAATCATGAATGGAAACCTGACTAGAAGTAAAATCAGCAGGAGTCCTAAATTACCACAAGTCAAATGTCTCAATGCCTTGAAAATGAATAAATATAGTCAAATATATGACTGAAAGAAGTAAGCAAAGACAGCTTCGATAAATGCTTCATTATTTTTGTGAAAAATAAAATGAAGATATCAAACTTTTGGAAAAAAAAATTTATTAGTTTTTCCTAAAGAAGATAAAGGAGCTATGTAAAGGAGTATATAACTATACTATACTACATGAGAAAAATACTTTAATCAATTGTTGTCAATATGCCTACCAAAATGTTTAAATAAAAACTCAAACATAGGTACTGTTTACAGGTGTCTTATTCTTCCTATCTGAATAGACTTGCAGATAAAAATTCAAATTAAACAGTACCAAATGTGCTCCAGGCCTATATAACAACCATATTGGCATGCTATTTCTTTAATCTTCCCAAGAATTCTGTGAGATATCAATTTTACATTTTTGGGGTGAGGAAAATGAGGTGTGAAAAAACTTGCATAAAGATATCATACCCTTATGAAATGATAGTATTTGTTTCTTCATTTTTGTAAAAGTCTGTATACAATTGGAAATCTAAATATTTGGTATTCAGTTCAGTTCAGTCGCTCAGTCGTGTCTGACTCTTTGCAAACCCATGAACCGCAGCATGCCAGGCCTCCCTGTCCATCACCAACTGTCGGAGTTTACCCAAACCCATGTTCATTGAGTCGGTGATGCCATCCAACCATCTCATCCTCTGTCGTCCCCTTCTCCTCCTGCCCTCAATCTTTCCCAGCACCAGGGTCTTTTCAAATGAGTCAGCTTTTCACATCAGGTGGCCAAAGTATTGTAGTTTCAGCTTCAACATCAGTCCTTCCAAGGAATATTCAGGACTGATCTCCTTTAGGATGGACTGGTTGGATTTCCTTTCAGTCCAAGGATCTCTCAAGAGTCTTCTCCAACACCACAGTTCAAAAGCATCAATTCTTCTGTGCTCAGCTTTCTTTATGGTCCAACTCTCACATCCATACATGACTACTGGAAAAACCATAGCCTTGACTAGATGGACCTTTGTTGGCAAAGTAATGTCTCTGCTTTTTAATATGATGTCTAGGTTGGTGATAACTTTCCTTCCAAGGAGTAAACTTCTTTTAATTTCAAGGCTGCAATCACCATCTGCAGTGATTTTGGAGCCCCCAAAAATAAAGTCAGCCACTGTTTAATTCACAGTAATATTAGCAGGGTTTATAGGTTTCTTTGTGGATGTATTAATAATTTTCAGTTCCTTTTAACAGATTACATTTTTTTTATCATTTTAAGTAGCTCTGTTTCCCAGGACTCTATTTAATAAGATTGTCAAGCCTATTTATATCAAATTGTTTATAATGTTTCTCTATTGTTTTGAATGTCCATAGGATCATTGGTTATATGCTCATTCCAGTTATTGGTAGCTTGTGCCTCCCCTTGTTTTGTTTTTTTTTTTAATCTTGCTAATGATAAGATTTTTCAATAATATTAATCTTTTCACATAACCAAACTTTGGGTTTTCATTTTTCTTTATTTTTTCCTATTTCATTTATTTCTACTCTTACCATTACCATATATTTTCTTCCATTTAATTTACATTTAATTTGGGATTCTTTTCTCTTTTTCTCCCTCTTCAAAGTGGAAATACAGATCACTGTCAATAATATACAGCTTCATTCTCACAAGTAGAGATAAAGTGGAGATCACCTTGGAGTGAATAGACCTTACAATTATTAAGAAGGTATAAATTTGATGGCATAGGACTGGGCTAAATTAGGAAATAATGATGTTAATGTAAATATATTATTCAGCTGCTAAAAGTTCTAATTACATTCAGAGAACAGAAAAATATTATTTTTGTTAGAGGTAATTTTTGAAGCAGTTTGGTCCAAGAAGCAAACTCTATTAATAACTGATCTCTCACTTTTTTTTTTTTAAGACCTCTGATTTCAGAAACACCAGTATCTGTCCAACAGTATGAAAGCACAGTTGCAAATTGAAGTTTGGAAAATTTTTGTAGGAATTAGGAAGCATATTTCTTGCCAGTACTGTTATAGTTGGTCTAGAAAATTGCTTCAGAACAATTCTAGAGAATAGATCAAAAACATTTTTGTAGTAGAAAATTGTAATACTAAGGGCTGTTGTTGTTATTTAGTCACTAAATTGTGTCTGACTCTTTGTGATCCCATGTACTGCAGCATGCCAGGGTTCCCTGTCCTTCACTTTCTCAGAATTTGCTCAAACTCATAACCGTTGAATCGGTGAGGCCATCCAGCCATCTCATTCTCTGTCACCCCCTTCTCCTCCTGCTCTTTGTCTTTCTCAGCTTCACGGTCTTTTCCAATGAGTCGGTTCATAACTCATACTTAATTGAGTACCTTTTATGTAACAATGAAGGAATTCATATGAATTTATGTATCTATATTCTCCACAATCCTATGAGGCAAATGACATACAAAAAAAGTGCACACCTTGTCAAAATTCATCAGCAAGTAAAGAGCATAGCTGAGAATTACTGTCAGACTTTCTGATTCAGGACTCATAAGTATTTCACTACTATCTGAGAGATCATATAGAATCTTGTTCTTTAGTTTCTACAGAGGTATATACATTAATTGGAGGGATTTGCCTAAAATATGGTTCTGTAGTCATCTTTTCTGACCCTTCCTATAATTTTACAGGCATAGATTTTACTGGTTTGGCACCAAAAAAAAAAAAAATAGTTAGGACCAAAGTATGTTATTTGTTAAACATACAGATCATACTTGAGTTTGGAAAAAACTCATAGATAGGATTCCATTACAGGAATGCAGGTTCCGAGCTTTAAGTAACCCAGTGTGGTGGTTCAGTCACTAAATCATATCAACTCTTCTGACCCTGTGGGCTGCAGCCTGCCAGGCTCCTCTGCCCATGGGATTCTCCAGGCAAGAATACTGGAGTGGGTTGCCATTTCCTTCTCCAGAGTATCTTCCCAACACAGGAATCAAAACTGGGTATCCTTCATTGCAGGCAGATTCTTTACTGACTGAGCTATGAGGGAAATAAGCCAATAGCACAGTTATATTTGATCACTTGAATTCCCTTCCTTTGCTTCTAGTTTGAAAACAAACTTGAGAGATGAAGTAGTGACTCAGAGACAATCTATGAGCTGAGTTGTGCATTTGCTGAAACTAAGAGAAGGAATAAAAAACACAAAAGAAAAGCTAGAACAGAAAAAGAGTGGGAGAATCTGAAGTAAATGCAGTAAGTTGAATAAAAGATATCAAAAGCATCATCAGAAAAGGAGATAGGCTTGAGTAAGATATAGAATTAAGAGTCTAGAGTCAGGAAAAGAGAGAAAACCATGGAAAAGAAAGCAAGGCGTATTAGGTCACACATGAATGTGGATGGACATTCTTGAAGAATTAGAAAAAAGAATTCTGATCTGGTGACTTTAATTTTTATGTGTCATAATGCACAGTCTAATCAGACTTATCTAAAGAGACAAAGAAAGAATAGGAAGACCCTGATTCCTTCTGAAAATGGTAACTCTTTTAATGTAATTGTCTCTGAACCAATAATACAATGTTATTCCATTCTCTGTGGTCTTAATTTCTTAAATTTCTATCCATTAAGATTCCAGTTCTGCAGTCATGTTCTATAATTGCTTATTTATTCAACCAAAAGTTATTGAGTATTTAGACTATGCTAAGTTTTGTGCTGAAAGTCTGGTTCTGTAGAGATGACAAAAATACAATCCTTGCCCTCTTTGAGCTAAGAATAATTTGGAGACAGACATGTAAATTATAAGACCACAATCCAACGAGTGCCACAAAAGCAATACAAAAACCAATTCCTAGTTTACTGGAGACTGGAAACATTTGATGAATAAATATTTAAAATTAAGATGAGATGAGATTAAAAGGAGCATCTGCTCAGAAATCAGGTATCCAAGAAAAGATTGGCAAGAAAGGAACCCAGCAAAGGAGGGCAGCAGCACTAGTAACTGGCTAAAGATATAAACAACCAAAGGGCCTGAACTAGTTTTGTTTATCCTTTCCGCAAAAAGAAAACAATAAAAACAAATGGCAGGGTTGCCAACTCAGATATGAAAATTGCCAATAAAAAGTGATACATCAGACATACTAGGAAAGAAACTTTGCTTTGAAAATGAATCGTGGACCCCTGTTATCACTGAAGCTTGTAATATAGCTCTAGAATATTTCAGCTACTTATTATTCCATCGTATCAGATTTAGAAAAATGACAGGCTGAGAGCTTAACCTAAGCTGTTTCAGAAATTAATTCCAAATATTAAACCAAAAACTGCTACAACATATAAGGCATCATATAAGCTTGCTTAGCCAGAATGGTGACAATAAAACTTGCAACGGTGCCAGGGTTATAATCAATGTCTAATTGACTTATTAATAAAACAAAAATATTCCATCATATATTTTTCTATAGATCAAGAGCCTACTAAAATGTGTCAATTTATTTTTGGACTAGGATGTATAGACAGACTAAGCATTTGCTATAGGTTAAGTTCAGTAGCTGCTTTAAAAATATATTTCTATTTGAGATACAGATTCTCATTGGCACCCAAATACCAAATTTCTAGATTTCTAACTTCTAAATGAAATCTTTATTTATACTCGACCAATGTTGCACAACTACTTGTCCAGTATGGTAGGCAGTAAAATAATGAATGATATGGATGTATTACCAACTAAATCAATGAAAAATACAAAGCTTTACTGTATAGTAAGAAGTAAAACTTGAATAGGTGAAAACGATGTTATTCTGTAACTTAAAAATATATACTGGAATATATGCACACATACACATACTCCCACATATATGGATAAATATATACTCACATTTTATTATTTTATTTGGGACACAGGTTTTCTTTCATTTCAGGTACAGTATATTGGGGGAAGTTATTTTATAATCTTATACCTCATGTTGTTTTATTTCATAAAGAAGCATGATTTAAATTACACCAAACAGATGAGAATCTTATTGTAATATACATTCTAGGCTTTTCTCTCTCAGTTACTCACTTCCATATTGCAACATATACTCACACCTTAGATCTTTGCCTACATAGAATAAGCAGGATACAGTTTCAACTTAGCCATCAGTAGTTAGTGCAACAAAATAAACAATTACTGAGACAGCTTCTCCACCACTGGGAACTCCATCTCTCTTACACATCATTTACCACAAGAGAGCTTCCACAAGAAGGTGACATGATCCCATCCTTTGTCTATAGTTATTTGATCTAGGAATATAGATACCTTACTGAATCTGAGATAGTCACAATCATCTCTGATAAATTAAAATTTAAAAGAAATATTATAGTAGGATTTATGATAGCTAAATCACATTAATTGCTTCTCATCAGAAAAATCTGAAACTCCTTATACAGAGCCCATGAAGGAGGTACTGTGGCTTGATTTTCCAACTCCTCCTTGGAAAATAAGGAGATTTTTAAACATGTATCCTGCTAACAATTTCCTTTTCTCTTAATGTTGCTAAACACTATTTGGTTTGTCCCATTATCTTCCCCTGTGCACACACAACTGACATTATTGTTATCAAATTTCCACTTCAGTTCAGTTCAGTCGCTCAGTCATGTCCGACTCTTTGCGACCCCATGGACTGCAGCATGACAGGCTTCCCTGTCCATCACCATCTCCCAGAGCTTACTCAAACTCATGTGCATTGAATCAATAATGCCTTATGGGAACAAAAAAAAAACAGTAATTTTTTTTCTTTTCTGTGGTCAATGATGATGAACCATCTTTGCTTTCAAAACCCAAGCAAAGTTTCCTTTCTAGACAAGATAATATTAGATTCTTTCCTTAATTACTTCACTTACTTGCAAGTTTCCTTTCCTTTTATCTACAATATCCATTTTAGTTGAGTGTTGCTTATCTGTCAACACTGACTAGCATATAGCTATCCAAAATGTTCCAAAAAACATTTGTAAACCCATATCCACATCCAACATATACAAGAAACATAACAAATTTACCTTTCTTCATTGATTCTGAAAGAGGTACAATGGACAGTCCTAAAAAAAATGAAATTAACAAGAAGAAACAGAAGAAACACATTTAGTTTCTGAACAAGCAGTAGAACAACAGTCCATGAGGAACTGCACCATTGTAATGGGTGATGTGGTTTCCTGCTTGAATGGCCCTTATGAAGGACTCATTTCACCTGTTGGGAATGCCCACACTGAAGATAATACTCAGCTGTAAGTCATTTCAGGGAACTGTTTTTCATTGAGGAGAGGTGCATTGCTCAAGATCATAGATATTTCCTTCCTGGAGAAGCCTATATCCAATTGACTGGTATAAATACAGTACAGTTGGAGAAAGAAATGGCAACCCACTCCAGTACTCTTGCCTGGAAAATTCCATGGATGGAGGAACCTGGTAGGCTATAGTCCATGGGGTCGCAAAGAGTCAGACACTACTGAGCGACTTCACTTTCTTTCTTTCTATAGTTTCTTTGGGAGAAGGAAATGACAACCCACTCCAGTGTTCTTGCCTGGAGAATCCCATGGAAGGAGGAGCCTGGTGGGCTGCGGTCTATGGGGTTGCAATGAGTTGGACACGACTAAGCAACTTACACACACACACACACACACACACACACAATACAGTACAGAGATCCAGTCCCTTCCCCACCATTAAGAGGAACTCTGAAGGGTCATCCCAGTTGCAGTGCTGCCATGGACTTGACTGAAACTTTGCTGTGACTAAACTGCCACAGAGCTTCTCCCACTGCCTGCTTCCATGTCCATCCCTTTCCTTATAGGTGCTGATTCTGACTCTACTCCCTAATCAATTTCCTGAACTCTGATCTCTTTCTCAGATTCTGCTTCTAGGGAACCTATTCTGCAACAAATACCTAGAAGAAAGAAATATATGCACATTTAATATGTACACAATAATATATATTAATAAATACTAGCTACTTATTTTTAGCTCTTATATGTACAATGTCCATCATACTAAATATTTTAATTGCTAATACTCAATGCTTTAAATACTAATCCTAAATACTTTAGTTGCAGTAGTTTTGAGATTTGGCATGTGTGTTAAACTACAGATAAGTAAACTTAAGTGACAGAACTAAGAATCAAAACCAAATGAGTCTAACTAAAAATCTATTTCCTTGATCATTTTGATATATACTATCTCAAATATCAAATCAGAAGCTAAAATCTGCTTTTCAGAAATGAAAGTATAGCATTTGTATTTCCTGTGCCAAAATTTTCCTTTCTTAAATTGTTATCTGATGTCCAGGGTTGACTCGAGTAATCCTTTACTCACCATGGAGCCAATGCCAAGGAAAACTTGTTGATGTGTTTTTATACGCTATTTAGTTCATTATTGGGGCTCTTCAGTATTTTACTTGTTTTGCAGCACACAATTCAATGTGCTGAAATATCACGAGTGGCAACTCTTCATAGAGTTAAAATCTTTAGAGAAAGAGCATATCATTTACAAAGGGCAGATAAGTAATTGACTAATGATGGGAGAACAGATTAATCAAGTTAGTCTTTACATGGACAATTTGATGTTCACATGCAACTGAAAACACAAAATTTTCTTCTTTGCTGTTTTCAGTCACTATTTGAATTAATTTTAAAGCATTTATAAGACAAAATATATAAGATTTACAAGGCTGAGTTATTTAGCCAATATTTAATCATTAAAAATAATCGTGAACTCAGATTTTTTTCAAGTTTCTTTGGTATATAACTTTCAATTACAGTATAATTAACTTATATATCAGTAATACAGAAAGCCAAAATGAACAAAATTTATTCTTATTGCTCTTAGTGCTTTTGGTTTTTTTGAAATAAATGTGTCCACACAGTATAGGTTTCCATTTAATATGTGAAAGTGTAATACTACCTAGAACAATTGCTTGAAAGATAGCAAAATTGTTTTTACTCTTTAAAGAGATATTTAAGCATAATTTCTTAACTAGAATTAGGAGTACTTTCTCACTTTTTGAGTACATTTATTTAAACAAAGTCACTCCATATTGCAATAAATAGAAAAAAAATAAGGATTTCAAGCTATGTAGGTTTTAGAACTACAATCAGATAGTGTGTGTGTGTGTGTGTGTGTGTGTGTGTGTGTGTGTTTTAATAATCAAATATTGGGCTTTAGAGAATTTCTACCTTGCTGCTGCTGCTGCTGTTGCTAAGTCACTTCAGATGCGCCCAACTCTGTGCGACCCCATAGACTGCAGCCCACCAGGCTCCTCTGTCCATGGGATTCTCCAGGCAAGAATACTGGAGTAGGTTGCCATTTCGAGTCTCATTCTTAGAGTACCTGGATAATAGATTCCATGCTTTATTAAAGTACTTAAACAATCAGAATGGAAGATATATTCAGTTCTTTTCATTTAGAAGGAAATGATATTTCATTACAGGTTATCAGCGTAGAGAAACTGGATTTGCAATATGATCAAATATATCATCTACAGGCAGAGTCATCAAGCTATACAAGCCATGAAATTGGAGTAAATCTGTTTTGTGAAATAGAAGAAGGAAATATAGAACGCTTCTTATACATTACCTATTCATATTGGCACATGTGCAATGTAAAGAAGGTATTGTTAATTCTGGGAGTTTCTCCATAGTTCAGTGTACTTAATCTTTGTTCACCTTATCAAAGGATCTGAAGCCATAGTCCCTGAGTCTACAAAAATTTACTGAATTAACCATTTGGTTTGATTGATAGAAATGCCTAGAAATTGAGTTGTCTTCAATGTACAGTCTGAGTTAGCACATTGGAATACATAGTATCTTGAAGTTTGCTGCTGCTGTTGCTAAGTCGCTTCAGTCATGTCCGACCCTGTACAACCACATAGACGACAGCTCACCAGGCTCTTCCGTCCCTGAGATTCTTCAGGTAAGAATACTGGACTGGATTGCCATTTCCTTCTCCAATGCATGAGAGTGAAAAGTGAAAGTAAAGTTGCTCAGTCATGTTTGACTCTTCGAGACCCCATGGACTGTAGCCTACCAGGCTCCTCCCTCCAGGGGATTTTCCAGGCAAGAGTACTGGAGTGGGCTGCCATTTCCTTCTCCCATGAAGCTTGCTAGCACTCTGCAAGTGGGAGCATTTCTCCATGGATCCAACTTGGATATACACAGGACTTGGGGACAATCCAATATAGAAAATTATGATTTAGTTCATTAACTATAAGAGATTAAATAATGCCCCAGAATATCAGGGCTAATGAATATCAAAGCTCATGATTCTTCCAAAGGAGGGATTTGTATTTGACATATTTAATTCATGCTAAAACAATTGTTTTTAATTATAAGAAAATTCAAATGATAGAGGGAGGCATAAATGAACTGAATTTGTATAAGAATTTGATGATTTCATTGGAAATCTACTTGGCTTAGATCATTTTAATTAATTTTAATCATTTTAATTTAAATTTAGAGGTGTCCAAGAACTTAGAAACATGGAAGCAAGCTTTAAACAAAAAATGAAAATGGTTTCCACAAAGTTACTAGAATTTGTCAGCGGGGTAATCTTAGTAGGCCAAGTAAAGACATGGTTTAATGACCAGAAGTGTTCACTGACCAAGATACCATAAAACTAATATTTATTAATCCCTTTTTACATGACAATAATAAAATATAAAGTATTTATATGCATTATCACATTTAAAATCCTAATAACATCCTGAGAAGTTGTGTACTATTCTATTATTATCATTATAAATGAGGTAACTAAAATTAGGAGAGATGAAATGTAATAGGATACAGAAATGTGTAAGCACTTACATTGCCCCATTTGGTTTCCTAAAGAGAATTCCTTTGTTTCCTCAAGATACCTCACAGGTTGCTTAATTCAGCTTTGCTCTGATGAGTTGAGGGCTGAGCTGATGGCTGAATAGGAGACTTAGAGAAGTCAAGAGGTGGGAAAACTGTTTTCCTTGAGATTGGAGAGACACAGACCAGACAAGTGGACAAATCAGGAAATTAGAGAGTTCCAGAGAAGAAAGCTGCAGCCATTTGAAAAGGAACTGCATTGAGGAAAGCCAAAAGCAGTGTGAGAACAGCCATGAAGGGTGGAAATTTCATCAAAAAGACAGTCACATTCTAACAGGATTTTCAGGATGCTTTGTGATGTGATGTAGCTGATGTTTCCCTGATATTTTAAGAAAGGCTTATGCTTTTCTTCAATAGTTTGAAGTAAGACAGAATCTTTGCTTTCCCATTAATTAACTTGAACGAGATTTGGCTTAAAGAGGATGCATTTAGACTCAAAAAGCCTGTTTATTTCCAATTTCATGATGAATTACCCAATTCATACAGCTAGCAATTAGTAGAACTGAAATTCCATTCCATACCTAACTTGTAGTCTTTGCTCCCAGTATCAGTATTTTCTCCCAAACTTAACTTTTCATCCTGAGAATAATATTCACTTTCTTAAAAAAACAAACAAACAAACAAACAAACAAAAAACTCCATAAGTTTTTCTTTAAAGAAAAACTAAACAGCCACAGAAACAGCTCAACCCATGTTACTTTCCGTAGCATTGCAACATCCAGCCAATTATTTAAAATTACAGATTTTAAATTGCAGTTTCACTATCTAGGTTGTGGCTTTTGCCATAGAAAATAGGGATCCTTCCCTTTTCCCAAAGAGAAAGAAATTTCAATCTGAGTAGACAAAAGAATACAATAGATAGCTAATAAATTTCAAAGTGAAAACAGAAAGATGTCAAGTTAATGAATGTGGAAAAAACTATACCAGGAGAGGCAAGAGGACTTTAGAAAACCTTTAAGTAGTCAAAACGCAGGATCAGAGTCTTCAGAATAACCCAAATTTTGCCATAGAAAGGATATCTATAAGGTGTTAGAGGCACAGAGATGAATATGTACCAAAAAGACACTTGTAAAAGTTGTAAAATTTTTGAAGGCTGATGATAAACTCAGTTTCTCTTTCTCTGTTGGTAAACTTATTTGAGTTCAAACACAAGATTCTGGATAAGGTTATTTTATTTAGCCATCTTACTTCCTTATAAATGTTTGGAGCATTTAGAATAATTGTGATTATTTATCCAAATAATTTTTGTTTAACAGCATGTATGGAGTGTCAGAGAAAACCCAAACACTTACAAATCATGTTTGTTTTTAATCAAAGAAAACACTTTAGGAATAAATAATCCTAAATAAGGGTTGTGTTGTATTAGTCTCTCAGTCTTGTACGGCTGTTTGTGACCACATGGACTGCAGCCCACCAGGCTCCTTTGTCCATGGGATCCTCTAGGCACGGATACTGGAGTGGGTAGCCATTCTCTTCTCCAGGGGATCTTCCCGACCCAGGGATCAACCTGGGTCTCATGCTTTGCAGGCAGATTCTTTACCACTTGAGCCACTAGAGAAGCCCAAATAAGGATTACTAGTAATTTAATAATTCTATGAAGTGTTTTGTGAATTTTTATTTTTTCAACATTTTCCTTTTAAACTTTTATTTTAAACAGAGATTTGCTTCATGAGAGATTTGTTTTATCCTCTATATGTGAAATATTTTTCACTAATCATGGTCTATAATATAAGGTTATTTTGAAGTTTTATCAGAACTCTCAGACCATATTTTGTCTTCATTGCTGTGATTATACTTGCCACAGTATTAAACTCCTCAAATTAAGAGAACTTGAGATGTTACCTCTAAAATCAAACATGTTATCATTTTTTCTTCCACACATCCCAATATCTATTGGTATCTAGTAAATTGCCTTAAAAAGGCAGGTATTCAATAAATAAATGTTGATTTATTGTTCTTTCAGTTGCACAATATTTGTGATAACCATTCCCCATAGTTCCTTGAGAGTAAACAGGAAATTGTGCCTGTATAGGTTCCCTAGGAACAATGACTCTCCAGTCAGATCATGATTTGCATTGATCCAGCCAGAGAATAGCAGAAGGAAGTTTTCTCATTTCTGTGCCCAGAAAGATTCATTCCTTTTATTGTCCTGAAGTCAGGGGGTGAAATCATAGTCAATATATCTTAGCACATGAACGATTAAGTACATTTTTCTTTGTCTGTAGAAACCAATGGAACACACAGAACTACTGTTTGTTCTCCCCTCTTTAGAAAAAAATGTAGAATAGAGACTTTTTTTATAAAACAAACATCATTTAGATTAATTTGTTTCTTGCTACCACCAGTATAATAAGTACTATTTGTATGAGCCAACATTATATGAGGCCTTGGGCTGGGGGAGGGTGTGGGTATCAGAGTTAGCACGAATAACATGTTTTCAGTCTTTAGAAAATCCATCATGTTCTTCTGAGTGAAGAATCAAACTCTATAGCTAAAGAACTTAGAAAAACTGAAGTCTAGCCCACATTCAATGGAAGGGAAGGGAAATAAGGTATGCTTCTTGAAAGAGGAATACCATCCATGAAATTAAAAGATGCTGGCTCCTTGGAAGAAAAGTTATGACCAACTTAGCATATTAAAATGCTGAGACATTACTTTGCTAACAAAGGTCCATCTAGTCAAAGCTATGACTTTTCCAGTAGACACGTATGGATGTGAGATTTGAACTATAAAGAAAGCTAAGTGCCAAAGAATTGATGCTTTTGTACTGTGGTGTTGGAGAAGACTCTTGCGAGTCCCTTGGACTGCAAGGAGATCTAACCAGTCCATCTTAAAGGAAATCAGTCCTGAATATTCATTGGAAGGACTGATGCTGAAGTCGAAACTCCAATACTTTGCCCACCTGATGCAAAGAACTGACTCATTTGAAAAGACCCCGATGCTGGAAGAGATTGAGGATGGGAGGAGAAGAGGACAACAGAGGATGAGATGGTTGGATGGCATCACTGACTCAATGGACTTGAGTTTTAGTAGGCTCTGGGAGCTGGTGATGGACAGGGAAGCCTGGCATGCTGTAGGCCATGAGGTTGCAAAGAGCTGGACATGACTGAGTGACTGAACTGAACTGAACTGAACTGATTATGTGGGGTTATTCTATAAGGACGATTATTCTCTTCTCCTTCATTTATATATTTTTCTTTTTTGTCTGTATATTTAGCAGACCTCAATTACAATTTTGTTCTATGCCACTTTATCACATATTTGGTTTCTGATGCTTTAGACCTCTAGTATCTTAACATATAAATATTTTGGTTGGGCCTATAATAACTTTATTTGCAATTGTGCCTCCAATTCAATCCACAAAATCATTTTATGTAACTGCAGATTCACTAATAGTTGAATATGATGGATAATTTTTATTGTTCTTTTGTCTCATTGTATTCTGGGAAAATCCTATGTTGCTGAGAAAAATAGAGATTTTATGAAACACATACCATATTGGGCAGGATGAGGAGAAGGGGGAAAGTCCCATTCCATTATTTTTTATTCTTTATTGAGTATTCCAAACTTCAGAAAAAGTGAAAATTTGAAACCTTGTTTTAGATAGCATCACTACTAGCTTTTCTACTGTATCCCCCTAAAATCTTTACCTTGCCATTCTATATTCTATCTTATTTTTCTCAAAATGTCCCAAGCTACACCCGACCTTTATTCTCTGCTGATGGCCTAGCCTCATGCTTCATTAAAAAGCCAATAGCCATTTTGTTGGTTTCTCAAGAAAGAAGCAAAGTAAAAGTAATCATAGGCTGTCAGCACAGGCCATCTGATGGCCTGTATGCTAGCACAGTCAATGGTTACATAATTATTACTATCTTACTCAACTTCAGTTTTGTTTTTTTTTTTTTTAAATAGGCTACTCCCAACTTCTTTATTCTTCCTCATTTCTGTTTGTTTCATGCCTTTCCTTATACCACAGTCTCCTATTCATCCCTCAGTATCCACGGTGACTCATCTCACCGTGGGTGCTGACTGTCCAAATGTTCCAAAGCTTTGGTATGTTTCTTCTTCTCTAGATACATTCTCTACCTAGATTTTTTCTTATCCCATGATTAAGATTCAGTTTAATGATTTTAATTACTATATATGTATAAATGATTCCAAAATGTATTTCCAATTTCTGATTTCTCCTGAAATCTCTGTAGGGAGAGACATTAGAAAGGGAGAGAGAGAAAAAAAAAAGAAAAAGGGTGGAAGAGAGATTCATTATCCCTTCTCACTCTAACACAGATCCGACTACATTATTTTCTCTCAGATAACGTTGCTTCTTTCATAGTATTTATCAATTTTGCTTTAACAGTTATCATTTGTCCTCATATCATAGACCTCAACTAAACTTCAGCAACTGGGTCTAATCATAGTGTTAACAATATAGTCACGTATCCAGTACAGTGCCTGGCAAGAGTAAATTGCTCAAGCAATATTTCTAAAGTAAGTCAATGAATATAACTTGGTTGGTATATGGTAGGAGTATATGTAAGATGAAATGGAGGGCTAGAAGGGAAGCATCCATTCCTAAACAGACCTCATTATTCTTAGGTTGCCTCTTTTCCCTGTGAATGCTTACCATGTTCTCCTCTGTCATAAGTCATTCCCTAAAGGCCTAAAATTGTTACCACACATGATCCCTTTTACTTAGCTTATATAAATGTGGGGAAGGCTAGAAGGCTTGACCAGATGAAAATTAATAACTGCCTTTGTTAGATAACACTGACTCTACTTCCTTTTCTCTTTTTAATAATTTTGTTATTTTCCACTTCTGATTCTAGTCCTGTACTTAGTTACCTAATTTTTCGATTTCACAGGAGCTTTGTCTTTCTGCATCTTCTTTCTGATCTGTCTTATACATTGAACCCTAAAATATATTCCTAAATAGTAACTTACCACTTATATTTTTAATGAAACATTCAGTGGTTCACCAAGATGCACACATAAATATTAACATTTGAAACCCTTCATTGTGTGGCTTTGGCTCAGTTTAACTTCAGCTGTCCTCCCACAAATATTTGATATGTTACACCTGATGAACCCTTACTATTTTTCTGGTAACACCTTGAAATCCCAGCATACATACCACTGTTCAAATTTTGTTTCTGGATGGAATCCATTTCTATTTAAATCTATCAGCTTTCTCCCACATTGTCAATTCCAGTTATATACCAAAGTCACAGTCTCTCCAGTGGAGTCCAGCTCCTTTAAACCTTAAGGCCTGCCCCTCGTTCACACAACCATTGCTTTCTTTTTGTATTAATCAACCTGCTTGCTTGGAACTACCTCATATTCTGCTTTAACCAGTTCCTGATCTGCGTGATTTCTGACTTGGATTTTCACTTTGTTTTTTGGACCTGGTCTTTGGACTGCTCCTCTGGACTTGACGTTTTCCTGAATTATGCCACTGTGTTTCAAAATCTTTTTACAAATACACTACTTACTTAAAACCCTCCTAAGTAAAACTCTCCTATATTCCCAGAAACCAACCCAACCATGTGACTTTATATCTCAGGGTAAGCCCTCACAGGTAGAACCTTTGCCCAAGAATCATTTCTAAACTCTGCAATCTTAGTCAACTTTGAATAGTTAATACATGTCACAGTCTCTGACAATAGTCATTGAATGAATAAGTACCTGAATAAATAGGTTTCTATGTTTAATTCAATCCTCTCCTTGTTTATTTCCTCATTTTACTTTGATTTGCTTTTTCTGATAGTGCATACCACTGTCTGAATTTTTCTATATAAATCTGTGCTGCTGTCCTCCATATCAGACCATGAGCCCCTGGACAGACAGTAAGAAAAGAAACAAGAACCAGTGGATTGTTTTCTTCATGTCCTGATATCATACACTACATGTCAAAACCATGCAAGAACAATTTGTATAGAATTCAATATTGAAATTTTCACATATTGGTACATAGTTAAATTTGCAGGGTATGAATATGCTTGCTCTACTGATAGAACAGTTTTCCAATAATGACTTTAAGGGGAAGTAAAACAAAGGCATTGGCTTCATGCATTTAGTAGCTGATTTTGATTTTCATTCTAAGCCAAAACAGCAGTCTATTATCTGGGCCTTCACTGCTTCTGCTCTTCCTCTAGCGTTATCATTTCTCAAAAACAGTACTGTGATGGATTCTGGACTTTCAAAACCTATATGACATCATATTGCTTCCTTGCTCATATTCCTCCACTGACCCTCCAACTCCCTCAGAAACCCAAAATTCCTCTCTGACATCATCTAACAAGTTCCACCACACTAACAGCTCTCCAAGTACACTGGCTCCTTTATTGTCCCTCAGATCTACCAATCTGCTCATCTTGAATTTTCTCTGACACTCTCTCTGCTTGGCTTTCTCTCTTTCCAGAATTCTCTTTCCCCTGAATCATCTTTTTTTTATATTCTCCCTTGATTTAGGTTTCTGATCATACTTTATATCAGAGGGTCCTTCACTGAACACTCTCTTTAAAGCACCATTCAAGAATTCCACTACACTATTATTCTGTTTTATTTTTTCTCTATAGCAATTATTATCACCTGAAAAATGCATTATTTGCTTACTTTTTTACTATCTGCCTTCCCTTACTTGAATTTAAGCTTCAGAAGCAGGGATTTCACTTTGCTTGCTACTATTTCCTCAGTGGTTAAACTATTTCCTGCACTGTTTTGGGGCTAATGGTATGCCTAATTAATAATAATCGTCCTACTATGGAAACATTAAGCATTTCCCCTGTATATTTAGAAATACAAGTGTGTTAATTGCTCAGTCGTGTCTGACATTTTGCTATCCCATGGACTGTAGCCTACCAGGCTCCTCTGTCCATGAAATTCTCCAGTCAAGAATACTGACCTGGGTTGCCATTTCCTTTTCCATGGGATCTTCCTGACCCAGTGATCGAACCCGAGTCTCCTTCATTGCAGGCAGATTCTTTACTGTTTGAGCCAGCAGGGAAGCATGGGAATATAATAGGTACTCAAATATTTGTTAAATATAAGAATAAATTGAAAATTAATACATTTGGAAATAGCAATCAATGATCATATCATTTTAGAAATCTGTGTATATATGAACTTATGTAACATCTTCATTCCTGCTCATTCTTTTTTGTTTGCTTTTCTAAATCATTGAAGATTATGTATGTTCGTATAAAGTCAATTTTTAACTATGCTATTCAACATATAGGCACTAGTATTCTAGAACCATGCTGCTGCTGCTGCTGCTAAATCACTTCAGTCATGTCCAACTCCCTGCGACCCCAGAGACGGCAGCCCACCAGGCTCCCCCGTCCCTGGGATTCTCCAGGCAAGAACACTGGAGTGGGTTGCCATTTCCTTCTCCAATGCACGAAAGTGAAAAGTGAAAGTGAAGTCGCCCAGTCCTGTCCGACTCTGTGACCCCATGAACTGCAGCCTACCAGGCTCCTCAATCCCTGGGATTTTCCGGGCAAGAGTACTGGAGTGGGTTGCTATCTGAATACAATTAAGTACTTAAAATGCGGCTAGTACAAATGAAGAGGTACTATATGTAAAAAACACACAACAGATGTTAAAGAATCAGTATGGAATAATAATGCAAAATATCTCATTGATAATTTTTATATTGATTAAACATGGATATATTAGTGTTTTGAATATAATGACCCAGATAAATATATTATAAAATTAACTTTACTTATTTGTACCTTTCTTAATGTACTATTAGAAAATTTTAAATGATAAATGCAACTCTATTGATTATAACTCCATTGGTCAACACTGATACAAAACCTTTGGACAGAATCAATTTCCTAGATTAAAAATATTTTGTTAGGTATCAGAGCTTAGTTGCACTGAAAATGGTAAATAAAAAAATTTTTAAATCACTAACTTAAAAGCAATTACCACTTAATATCACAGAATATTTATCTCTACCAATGATCTAGCACTTTTATCTTATCAAACAAAACTATCTAAACATTTTATGCTTTCATAATTTTTTCATTTTTCCATATTTCTTAGGTTTTACTGCTAAAACACTCAAAATCAAATTTACCTCTCAATCTTATGTTTCTGATATCATCATATCCCTCTTTATTTTTGATATTTATTACCATCTTTTCATATTTTTTTTTTCTTTCACAGGTTTTTATTTGTTTTGTGGGCATACTTTAAACATGGGAGGGGGGTAAATATCTAGAATTGATATTGCGGGGTCATATGGTATTTCCAAAGTAGTTGTGCTATTTCATATTCCCATCTAATCTCTTCATGTCCTTGTCAGCAGTTCGTTTGCCTACTAGTTCAGTCTTTCTAACAGATGAATATGGTATCTCATCGTGGCCTTGAATTGCATTTTCTTTTTTTTTAAATTTTTTTCTTTTTTTTTTATTAGTTGGAGGCTAATTACTTCACAACATTTCAGTGGGTTCTGTCATACATTGATATGAATCAGCCATAGATTTACACGTATTCCCCATCCCGAACCCCCCTCCCACCTCCCTCTCCACCCGATTCCTCTGGGTCTTCCCAGTGCACCAGGCCTGAGCACTTGTCTCATGCATCCCACCTGGGCTGGTGATCTGTTTCACCATAGATAGTATACATGCTGTTCTTTTGAAATATCCCACCCTCACCTTCTCCCACAGAGTTCAAAAGTCTGTTCTGTATTTCTGTGTCTCTTTTTCTGTTTTGCATATAGGGTTATCGTTACCATCTTTCTAAATTCCATATATATGTGTTAGTATGCTGTAATGTTCTTTATCTTTCTGGCTTACTTCACTCTGTATAAGGGCTCCAGTTTCATCCATCTCAATTAGGACTGGTTCAAATGAATTCTTTTTAAATGGCTGAGTAATATTCCATGGTGTATATGTACCACAGCTTCCTTATCCATTCATCTGCTGATGGGCATCTAGGTTGCTTCCATGTCCTGGCTATTATAAACAGTGCTGCGATGAACATTGGGTGCACGTGTCTCTTTCAGCTCTGGTTTTCTCAGTGTGTATGCCCAGGAGTGGGATTGCTGGGTCATATGGCAGTTCTATTTCCAGTTTTTTAAGGAATCTCCACACTGTTTTCCATAGCGGCTGTACTAGTTTGCATTCCCACCAACAGTGTAAGAGGGTTCCCTTTTCTGCACAGCCTCTCCAGCATTTATTGCTTGTAGACTTTTGGATAGCAGCCATCCTGACTGGCGTGTAATGGTACCTCCTTGTGGTTTGATTTGCATTTCTCTAATAATGAGTGATGTGAGCCTCTTTCAATGTGTTTGTTAGCATTGTAGTCTTCTTTGGAGAAATGTCTGTTTTATTCTTTGGCCCATTTTTTGTTTGGGTCATTTATTTTTCTGGAATTGAGCTGCAGGAGTTGCTTGTATATTTTTGAGATTAATCCTTTGTCTGTTTCTTCATTTGCTATTATTTTCTCCCATTCTGAAGGCTGTCTTTTCACCTTGCTTATCGTTTCCTTTGTAGTGCAAAGCTTTTAAGTTTCATTAGGTCCCATTTGTTTAGTTTTGCTTTTATTTCCAATATTCTGGGAGGTGGGTCATAGAGGATCCTGCTGTGGTTTATGTCAGAGAGTGTTTTGCCTATGTTCTCCTCTAGGAATTTTATAGTTTCTGGTCTTTACATTTAGATCTTTAATCCATTTTGAGTTTATTTTTGTGTATGGTGTTAGAAAGTGTTCTAGTTTCATTCTTTTACAAATGGTT